>NW_007578984.1:108810-115292 GCF_000690725.1 Stegastes partitus
CACCTTTATGACACTGAAAACTCTAACTTTAGACTCTTATTTAGAATCAATATGATGTTAAAAGAGTTAAAAATAAAAGAACCTAAACTGAGGAAAGAAGTCAAGAACCACAGCAGATAAAACAGAAGCAGTAGAACTGACTGAAGTCCTTGTTTCAGACCAGACTGTCTCTGCAGCAGCACGCTGTGGGTACTCTGATTACATTGGAAGGTTCAGGACCTCCAACAGGGCTGGTTCTGATTATAAATGTAGAAACCAGAGGACCAGGACGTGCCCAGCGGAGCAGCGTGGAGGTAGCAACCCTAACCCTACCACGTAGGAGGAGGTTAGGGCTCGGTTCTGGTCCTGCCCAAACAGCGTATCGTAATGAGGTGATTCCCTCTGCAGCTGCTCAGTTTTAATTAGTGCTGCTTTCATGGAAGTGGATCAGCTCAGAGGCGACCCGTTCACCTGCTGCCGGGCTCAACCAGCCCAGAAACATCCGACACCAGTCCGCGGGTTTTATTTGGTTCTGTATAATCCATGATCTCAGAGACTGTCCTCCTCTCTTCCAAGGAGGCGAGGCAGCGCTGCAGGTCTATCTTTGGACTCACGCATTATTGTGCACTTTAGTATTTAAGGCCCGGTTCTGTTCTGCCGTAGAGAATCGCCATTTTTGGACAGAGGTCAGCTGGTTTAGGGCCTGTTGTGTAACAGCCGGAGCTGCTGCAGCGACTCTGGAGCCTTCAGCCGGCCAGAGCGACGCTGAGAACCAGCGCCGGGCTTCAACCAGAACCAGGGAGAGTTTTAGTGTAACACACGGGACTCTGCAAAGCGGAACTAACTCCTCAACAGCAGACAGTTCACTGAGCAGCTAAGCTCAAAGGTGTTCGTCGCTAGCTGGTGGAGACCAAAGCGGAGCTAAAAGCAGACTCATGATGATGATGAAGCTTTAATCTGCGTCGCGTCAGAGCTGCAGGTACGACAGGTGTATGGTTCTTACACTATTCTGGACACTTAAATCAGTTTTTTGTAGGAGCAGATTTATACTTTAATTTAAACTCCTGCTGTGAGTCTGGCTGTGATGACACAGAAGCTAGCTGCTAGTGGCTAGCTGCTCGTTAGCTTCCGTCTTTCTGTGTTTCTGACTTTAATCAGTGTAAAAATGCAGCTAAACTCTCCAGAATACAGGTCGATGCTGTCAGATGTGCAGCAGGACTGAATGAACTGATATTAGCAGCATTCTGACTTTAATCATCTTCTGTTGTCCTTAAATCAGCAACGTCATGCTGAGAAACTGAAGTTAGAATTAACGAAGAAATTCACATCTTCTCTTTATCCACCGTTTTTATTTATTCACTAATTTATTCCTTTAAAATTTTAAAAGCTGTAAAACATGAATTAAATCGTAGCTTTTAAGTACATCCAACAATCTAACATCACTTCAGACGACTTTCAATAAAATTATGTTCAACCAACTAAATACATTAAATCACAGGAACCAGCTTTTTGTTTTTAGTTAATGAATGACTGGCAGCAGGAACACAAGCTTTTATTGTGAAGGATGAAGTTACTCCAGCTAGTATTTAAATCTCATTTTTTGATGCTACGGTCTTAAGGTTTATTATTAACATTTAATAAATGAAGTTGCTCCGATTAGATTTTCTTCACTAGCTTTTGGATTTTGTGTTTTTTAAATTATGATTATTTTTTTTAAATTTCTGCTGTAGAGACGTTTAAGGAATTAAAAGCAAAGTTTTGTCTCAGTGTTTTAAGTATTTTTGAGCTGCGTTTGTTTATCTGAACAGAACATATTTAACTCTTAAACAAAAGCAACAAACAGCAGATCTGAGGTCAGATTCTGAAACGACACGAAGCTTTTATTTGTTCCTTCAGTCACATGTTGTCTCTGAAACAGGTTTCAGCTCCTACAGATGTTTCTATGTCAACATCGTCATCTAAAGCCGTAAATAGCTCAGTTCTGATCTTTGCTGAGCCCGTTTCAGGTCCGGGCCTGGGTTCTGTGTGTTCCTGCTCCGTGCCGGTGGGCTCACCTGTCCGACCACACCTGCACCAGGACACAAAGCGGCTCGCTGTTCTCTGCTTTGTGCTGCCGTCCATTCACGAGGCCTCTGAATGGAGTTATTATCCGGCAGACAAAGAGCGGGGCGGCTCTGTTCCTGTTCAGGCCGGGTCGGGCTCGGTGAGGAGATGTTTGCTCTCATGCTGCTCGGCTCTCTGCTTTCACTGGATAACGTCCTGCTGCAGCCCGCTGGACTTCAGGAATAAATCTCTGTCTGACAGACGTGGATCAGAGTTTCCTCAGACGTCTGGTTCAGTCCAAAGATGTTCAGTTCACTGTCACAGAGGACAGAACCAGAAAACGTTCACTGAAGAAGCTCGGTTTAGTCAAACAACAAAAACAGTGGCAGGTTGTTGAGTTTCTGTGCATGAATCCGTCAGCGATCAGTTCGGCCTGCAGTCGTCTGGATGGAGACCAGGTTGGACTGAAGGGATTCATGAGAATGTGGTGTTTCTGAGTCAAGCTGCAGGTTCTCAGGATGACTCGTCTGCTCGACCCGTTTCCCTGAACCTCTGTAACGGAGCCGAAGGAGAAAGACGAAGAGACGCATCAGTGGAAAGACAGCAGGATGACGTAAAGCAGACTGTCCTCCTGTCACAGCCTCAGATCTGGAGGCTTCCTGTTTAATACACCAGGAGGCTCTCAGTGGAGGCAGCACGTTTAATAACTCCTGTTCCATATGATTCTGACTCCAGGCTGCTTCACTGACCCACTTTCCTCGTGAGGAAATTCAGATTTCACAGCTCCGTGCTCTTCGTCTGCAGCCGTTGCTCTCCATGTGGTCCGTCGACTCGCTCACGGCGTCTTTCAGCCACTTGTTGGCTTCAGACGAAGACATGAACTTTTGTCTGAGCTCAGGTGTGAAGACGGTGTTGTGCTTTTAACCCTTCGTTGCTGAAACCTCTTGCTGTCAGCGATTCAGTCGTAGGAGCTGCTCAGTTCTTTTCTGCTGACACTCGGACGTCTGATAGAGTTCTGATCAGTGTGAGAGCTCAGCATCGTCCCGGCTTTTGTTCGTGTCATCACTAAGCCTGCCCGCTGCCGTCAGCACTCCCAGCGCTGCCCCCGATCCTCCGGCCGTCGCATTTTCTCCTGATTGATGCCTGACGGAGGAAGCAGACGGAGGCCGAACAGACTCGGCTGCTCTGCTGGATGCTATCGATTCTTTTTCACTTAAGCCATAATGAAGTATTGGTCGGCCTCGGCGAGTGTCAGAAGTGCTTAGCGAGGCAGCAGGTGAGAGGAGCCCCGAGACGCCGGACTTAATTACAGCTGGCCTCCCTCTGAGCTGCATCGATGGCGTTTCAGCGTAACGCCGGAGGAGGAGGAGGAGGAGGGAAGCTGCAGCTGATAAGGAAGGAAGATCAGAAATGTGTCTTCAGGGGAGAAATCAAATGTTAAAGAAGCAAAAGCAGGTGTTTCTAACTGATCGGTATCAGCAGAACCTCAGCCGGATTCTGTTCACTGTCACACAGGAGCTCAGCTGTTGCAGGACGTCAGAGCTCATGTCGAATAGATTTAGAGCTCAGTGGACGTCTCTTCTGTTCTGATGTTCCCATTTTGGTCCATCTGTCAGAAGCTCTGTCTGGCTGGAGGTCCTGAACCTCCTCAGAGTCTCTGTCATGGTCCCGCTGCTGCTAAACTCCCACAATGCTCTCTGCTGCCACCAGGAAGTAAAACACTTGAGTAAATGCAAGAGGCAGCCAGTTTCCACAGCTGCTCCACATACATGAACATGTGGTCTACATCTGACAGACTGATGGAACGTCTCACTGAGGAGCATCCAGACCCGTCACGCTGGAGCAAGTCGAGCTTCAGGGGTCCGGTGAGATGTTTGAACACTGAGACGACGCTTGACTTTTCTTTTTTAATGAAGTCTCACACTACTGACCCGTCCCCGCTGAAGGTGTTCCTGCAGCTGGACGGGTCCTCCTGGTGACGATGAGTCTGGAGCTCCACCCAGACGCCCGATAGGCTGATCGGCTCGCAGCTAGGTGACGTGTTGATGCATCACGCGTGTCCTCGTTTCCCACAGATCAGTGGAAACCGTTGCATAATTTATTTCGCTCCGACAACAACTCGTGGCTCCTGTCTGTCGGCTCATTCTCAGGAATACATCCCTGAGTTGCCATAGCGACGGACACGTGACCCACCAGCTACTGCTTTTTATTCATCGTCATTCTGACTGACGCGGGGTTTAATCATGTCCGTCTCACAGCGACTCCAAACCAGACGTTTATCAGGAGCCACAGGTTTTATTATTATTATTGTGAGAGTTTATTGAAGGTCATGACGCCTGAACACAAGCAGCCGGCTGTTGGAGGACTCTGGCTCGACTTTAAAGTCAAGATGGAAACAGATGGAGAACTTTTGAAACTCCACAGACCAGACGTGAACATGATGATGATGTGTCTTGTGGTGCAGAAGGAGCATCTTCTCACATGATCTGGTGCAGAAGCAGATGGAAACATGATGAGAGCAGCAACCTGCTGTGACAACATCAGGCAGGTGTGTCAGGAGGAACAGGTGCTAATCAGAGAGCGCTGGCGAGGGTTCGGTCAGCGTGGACTGGAGGTGAGGTTCTACCGGGTCAGCTGTAACCTCTGTAGCTAACGTTAGCTTCCAGGGCTAGCATGTGTAGCGCTGACTGGTGACCTGGTCAGCTGCTCAGAGACCAGGATGTGGACTGATCAAGTGATCGGTATCGACAAGAACCTGGTGCTGTACGAGGAGAGCAGGACGCTACAGAGTTCATTAGTTCTCTGACTCAATAATGACAGAACCGCAAACACAACTCAGCACCGTGGACATGTGGTCCTGAGCGCTGGTCGGGACCACAGCAGCAGCAGACATCAACCAGCAGACTGAGCCTTCAGAGCTCTGTTTACGCCCTCTGAGCTGCCGTCTGTCGTTTCTTTGCTTCACTCGAGCAGGTTTTAAAGCAGCACAATCAGATGAGCAGCAGCTCCATTCCACCTTAAATCCAGGGAAACGTTGGCCGTGCGTCGCCGGCCTGAAGGAGATTCAGCTCCGAACACGCTGCCCATAAATGGCCACAATACACAGCGAGGAGAGGACGGAGGAGGTGGAGGCTTCACAACGACAGCAGAGGGTCAGCAGAGGGAGAAGACGTGAGGAAGGTGGAGGGACGAGTGAAGGCAGGGAGGTGAGCCGGAGAGTTTAAATAAGACAAAAATAGGAGAGGAAGGAATGCCGAAGGAAATGAAAGAGGAGAAGAAAGCGGGTGAGGAGGGAAAGCGATCCGTCAGCCAAACTAAACACAGGAAACGCCGGAGAAACTTCTCTTCACAGTAACTGAGCGTCTGTGGTCTTCCTGGAGCGGGCCGACGGAGATTCTTCAGCAGAGGTCAGACCTGCTGCTACCTGATCACCTGCTTCAGCTTTAAGGACCTAAAAGAGCCGCACAGCCAGTTATTGTGTGTTTTGTTCAGTTTGGCTCGTCAGAACCTGGCGACTACACGACCCACAATGCAACCCGACTACCGGCAGAGGTTCTGGTTCGCTCAGAGACAAAGAGACACGTGAGAATAATCTTTTATCTGTTGTTTAAATGTAAACACCTTGTGTTGAGCTGTGGTGTGTGTGGAAGCAGAACGGTTCTGATATGTTCTGTAGTTCTGACTCAGACCAGAATAAGAACCCAACAGGGTGTGAAATGATTCCGTCTGTTTCTGTGGAAGCTCCACATCTGTCCACCTCTGGACATCTCAGCCTGACCCTTTTTTCTGTGGAGCTCTGGCTGTTTGCTGCCACCACCGTGCTTCATGGTGGGGACGGTGTGTTTGGATTGTGTGGCCTCCAGGCATCTGGTCTGATGGACACAAAGCTCCATTCTGGTCTCCTCAGAACAACGAACCTTCTTCCAGGTGACTTCAGAGTCTCCACATGTCTTCTGGTGAACTCTAGTCGTAGGAGTCTAGGTGGTCTCCCTCACTAGTCTCCTTCTTGCTCCAGTCTCTGAGGACGTCCTGCTCTAGTCAGATCTACTCATGGTCCATAGTCCTTCCATGTCTTCATGATGGATCTAAGTGGACTCCTGAGATATTCAGAAGCTTGGAGATGTTCTTGTATCGTCCTCTGACTGATGCATCTCAACAACCTTTCCCAGAGTTCTTGGAGGGTTCTTCAGTCTTCATGGGGTAGTTCTAACAGGAGTTCTGATCCACCAGTGACTGGACCTTCCAGGAGTCTTTTCTACAACCGCTGAGACTCATTCACTGACCTCAGATGATGCGTTTACTGACTGTGGGACTATTTTGTTGTTTTGCTTCACGTCAGCATAAGAGTCTTTTTTTTTTTTTTTGTAAATCTTTGTCAAGAAAGTCAAATTAAATTGATTCAGTGTTGAAAAGCAGTCAAAGGGGAACACTTTGGTAGGTGCTGTACCTGCAGTAAACAC
>NW_007578984.1:116953-122546 GCF_000690725.1 Stegastes partitus
ACTGGTTACCTGTCCAGGTGAACCTGCCTTCACCCTGAGTCAGCTGGGATAGGCTCCGCCCCCTAGTGAGGGTTAAGGTGTAGAGATGATGGATGGATGATGTGAAACGCTGTCCTGTGGCTGCTGATTGGTTTCTGTGATCAGACCGAGGTGCTGCGTTAAACAGACGTGTCTCCTGCTGCCTTTCCTTCAGCTCGAGTCGCTTCGAGTCGTCGGAGGTCAAAGCTTCGAGGTTTCAGACACTCTGACACACAAACAGCCTTCAGGAGCAGAAAGTGGGCGAAGCTCACATCAGGTTCAGTGATCTAACCTAAACATCTCGTTTCTGTCTTGACACGGTGAAGTCAGGACGCTCAGCAGTGAGTGGACCGTCACATGAACGCTGGTTCGGGTTCGATCCGCTTCCATCAGCTGGTTTCTGAGCGTCGCTTCATTTTAGACACAAGTCAGATTAAAGGTTTCATCTTTTCCAGCTCAAGTATTTGTTAAAAGTAAATGTAAAAGCTGATGTCGTGTTTTTCTTCTGTAACCCGTTGACGTGTCGGCAGAAGAACCTGAGAAGAACCAGTTTGATGGAATCCACAGAAGCAGAAACAAGTCAGACGTTTACTTCAGCTCAGCTCCGACGTTTCTTTAGAGGACACGTGACTTGGTGAAGCTCCTCCGTTTCCACCTGACGGAGTTCAATCACGGAGGCAGAAATGTGGAAAAGCAACAGAGGAGTCAGGCTTTGGTTTGCTGAGGGCAGGAACATGGTTTCTCGTACTTCCTGGTCACTCTGGATGTTTTGGGCTCTTTTGTTTCGTCGGCTCTAACGCTGATACGGCAGGAAGCCGTGGTGCTGCTGGACCTGCAGCCCGACTGAGCGGACGGAGGAGAATCCTGATGGACTCATTTATGTTAATTTATCTTTAATAGACTGAAGCTGCTTCGATCTGATTGAACCTGATTTCACTTTGAAGAGACTTTTCTGTTCATTCTTGTCCGAACAGCCAAATCAACACACTTTGATCTGAACGCTGTTGGACTGAGTTTGAGACCGACGACGTGATTCTGACATCAGAGGAACCACGATGGGTCCAGCGCTGACAGCCACCATCAGGCCGGCTGACCCGTCCTGCTGCTGGATCTGAACCGGTGCTGCTGCTCCGGTCTGACCCGCAGGACGCCAGGACGAGGTGCGATGCCGCTGCGCTGCTCCCGAGGGATTGTGGGAGGCGTAGTCCGGCTTCCTGCTCCGACCAGGATGTCTGCGTCCCGACCGCTCGGGCTTCTCGGTTCCCTTCTGCTTCTGTCCAACATCCTGTTTTCTCAGACTCACACCTGGACTCTGGTTCCTCTGCTGCTTTCAGTGTTTGTACTCGTCCTGTTCGCGGTTGTATTCGTCGCAGTAAAAGTATTTGTTGATAGTATTTGCAGCAGTTCTTCACCGTTAGCAGGTAAATCTGAGCGTGTGTGGGCGTCACACCTGCGTTCACCTGCAGGCTTCACAGCCTTCACGTTTCCACTTTTGAGCTGCAGCTCGAGCTGGAAACGACTTCTTCAGCCGTTGGAGGATGTGGGTACCAGCAGCGACTGGGTTCTTGATGCCCTGAAACAGCGCAGTGTTAGCGTTTGGGAAACGTTCTGGAGAAACGAGCTGTAAACGTCATAACTACGACTCTGAATCTGGTGGTTTTCTGCAGCAGGATGAGGTCAGAGCAGCCTCAGAGCTCAACCGGTGCTGATGTGGTCCAGATCCTCCTTCAGAGCGTCCGTTGGCTGGACTTCAGGTTTCACTTCAGCCGTCTGTGGTTTCATTACTGTGGCTGTTTGGTGCATTTAAGGAACAGAATCTGGGGATTTTCCAAACTTTCAAGGACACAAACAAAGAAACTGACCTGAGGAAGCCTGACACACGAGAGCCGGCTTCACCAGTCATCCACGAGGTTTCATGACATGCTGAGAAGCTGGAAGGTAGTGGAGCAACGGACCCATAAACATGCAATAAAGTCCCTTTAGAACCGCTTCACACCAGCAGGGACCGGTCCAGCTCACGTTGTCTTCACAGTGGAAGAATTATGACGTCCAGTTTAGAGGTCCAGTCACCTCCTTCCTGTCAGAGTGGAAACAGATTCCTTCAAAGTAACGTCAATTAGTTCACACAATAAAATGTAAAATCAGTGTTCAGCAAATGTTTGTCAAAAAAACCCTAATTATATTGAATATACCCCAAATCAATAAAAATGAAAACTTTATTATTAACTATAGAGAAGATTAATGATGGAGATTAATCAGTGTTTAGGACTGAACCCAACGAAACACGATATAAAACACAAATGGGACTTTTAGGCTTTTTCACACTCAGTCAATTTGGCGCAAAAAGACTCGTTCAAAGTGGAAACAGGTTGTTAAGAAGAAATAAAAAAGTAAATCATAAATGTCTTTTTCTTTATATAAACCAGTCAAATCTATGTTTGTATTGTTACTTGACAGATATTTATTAAATTTGTTATTATATTAAATAAAATTCAGGATTGAAAAATGATTTAAATTAAAGATAATATGTGTTAAAGCTACAGACCTGATTTACACGTTAAAGACAAACAAGAAGCAGAAGAAAACTCAGAATAATAATAATGTCAAACGTTTTAATAAAATGTTCCTCCCTCGTTACAAATCAGTGAAAACACGGTTATTTATATAAAATAATAAATGTTGTCAGACTGTAAAGCGGTTGATAATTAGCTCATAACATCTCCAGTGGACAGAGTGGGACTCAGACGTCGTCGTGTCTCAGAGGTTCGCTGGTAACTTGATTGTTTTCACAGATTTGTGCCCGTAGTCGTATTCCAGCGGTTTCCGTCTCCAGATGTGTTTCCACGTTGTTCCTGCTGCTGTGGCGGTTCTGAACGCTGTTGCAGCTCCGCCAGGTTTCACCTTCATGGCCGGTTTCCTGCCAGACAGGAAGTGGATCCTCTCTCTGCTTCCTGTCGCTGCTTTCTGCCAAACACCCGTCAGAAGGTGGACGCTTCGGCTTTCTGTGTCTCAGCAGAAGCTTTAATCAAACACTTCCAGAACCAAACGCTGATCCGATGCCTGGCTTCATGAAGACCAGCAGAACCGAGCGTGTGGTCTGTATGTTCTGATCGTTCCGTTTATACCCGATGAGGCCGACGGTGTTGGGATGCTGGATGTCAGGCTTTGGACGCTCAGTGATGCACCTGTTCATCAGCTGAGGCTCGGCTATTAGCAGCAAAAGCAGGTTCTGGATTCTGGTTTCGTAGATTCAGATCCAGTCTGACTTTGTCGCGGTTTGGCTAAATGTTCAAACACACTCTCCTGATGTTCTTCTACATATTTAGTGTCTCTATGTGGTCATTTCACCTCCTTTGTAGCTGATCTGGTGTCAGGTTCTAGCAGAACCCAGATGTGTTCTTCCTCCTAAATGTCATGTGTCTATCTGCTGTACTGATGAAGTTCTGAGGCTCAGAACTGATGGAAAAAGTCCATTAAAGTGATCAATCTGGACCCTCCTCTGTGGACTTGAAGGACCTGGAGCTCTGGAACATTCACAATCTGAAGGTAGAACTCTGGTCAGTAGATAAAGGTGCTGCAGAATCAGAACCAGATGTTCTGAGGAGGTTCTGGTGAGTTTATTTGACGTGAGAGCTGTTGAGCCTTTCCTCACTGGTTTCAGGGTTTCACCCTCCAGAACAGAACCTCCGTCTCTCCCTGCCGGTTCTGATCGGCAGCAGACTCCCCTGACACGAGGATTTCTAAAAGAGAGAATCTGCCGTCGGCTCAGCAGCCAATCAGACGGCTGCATTTTATTATTTCTGTCCTGTTTGCGAGTGTAGCTGAGACGAATGGGTCGGTCGTGGGGTTCTGCTGCTCTACGGTCCTAATGGGCTCGTCTAAATGTAAATGAGGAGTCTGTCTGGTTCAGCTCAGTGTTCTACTGGATTTTAACGTCAGTGACTCCAGAACACAAATCGGACTGGGTCTGGAGGATGTTCAGCTGGATGGAGCTGAGGCAAGAGCAGCTGAGCTGCCGGGTCGGAACCAGCAGAGTCCTTCAGTCTGTGAAGTGTTTCTGCTGGAGCTGTTCACGAGTCCACCTCCAGACGTTCTTCTCACATCTCGTCTGAACGGATTCCACCACATGCAGATGCTCTCTGAGCTTCTCGCTCAACGTTCCGATGATGTGACGTCTCAGCAGAGATCAGAGGAAGCTGACACTATCCAGAACTGTTGGTTCTGAGCAGACTTCTGGTTCTGTCCTCATCACTTGTGTGGTTCAGGATTTCTAGGTTAAGGTGTGATGAGGTGCTTCTGTAACGGGTTCTCAGGGTTCCTTGTCGTTCTGTGTGGGAGCTTATTAGCAGCAGCAGCATCTCTGAAAAGATCTGAAGCTGCAGGAAGGAAGAAGAGCAGCAGATAATTAGAACCAGAACCAGAACCAGAACCAGAAGGACGACGTTGTGCTGCTGACTGAAGCTCGGCAGTCAAACTGTTTTCTCTCCTGAGCGCTGCTGAAGGTCGTGAGACTCTCAGACCGACTCCACATCCATGCAGCAACTGACTGGTATTTCCTGCCGGGTTGTGCTGCTGCTGTCGCCGCCCTGCAGGCCGGAGGGAGAACCGCAGAGAACACAGACAGAACCGAAGGCTGCTGAATAAAATCCAGGCAGAGTTTAGGCAGCGTAGCCACAGGACCGTCTGTGGGGTTTAACGTGAAGCCGGTACTTCCTGAAACAGCTTTACACCGTAAAACATCCACATCTCCGACAGCTAGCTGCCATTTTACAGGTTTCACGCTCGTATCAACTGAAGCTAACATCGAGAGAAATCACAAGAGTTAGTATTTATTTTACATTTAAAAGAAGAAAAAAAAAAATGGGCCAAAAATTGTCAAAAGGCTGCATTTAAAAAAAAAAAAAAAAATCATTACACTTAAAATTACACTAAAAAAAACAACAACCTGCATTTAAATAAACAAAAAATCTCATTTCATAACAGTTTTTTTAAAAAAAAAAACAGAATCTTCCTGTTTGTTAAATGACACGTAATTTTTTAGCAGAATCACAGGAATGATAATTAATTTACACGTTGGTTACAGAACTGTAGATAATAAAGCATCATGTCACAGATGCTGGTTTGATAAATGGTCTGTCAGGGTATAGAAACGCTTCCTCACTTTATTTTACATCAGCCTCCTGGCCCATACCATTACCCAGAATGCCGTCTGGCAGCGACCAGCGTTGCTGCTGTGATTTCTGGCTCCAGATGTTTGTTTCCTGTGAGCGTTGAGGAGGAACCGGTCGTCTCTGGACGCTGGTGTGAAAAACCAGACACAGATTATACACTGGTCCATGTGTGCTGTGTTTAATATAATCTGCAGGAATTAACCCGAGCCGGCGAGGTGCTAATCCAACCGCTGCTCATCCTGTAACCCACTGAGAGCGACCTGAGCCACGAGTTCTGGTTCTGCTCAGTCTAAACATGTCAACCAGTCCGACGGCTGTTTGCTGTTCAGAGACTCTGTGAAGGAACAGAACCCGTAAACTCTGGTTTCCACTGGTGACCCCACCCGCTGTGAGGCGTTTAGGGA
>NW_007578984.1:128766-132280 GCF_000690725.1 Stegastes partitus
TGTGTGTGTGTGTGTGTGTGTGTGTGTGTGTGTGTGTGTGTGTGTGCCTGCTGTCTGTGGGGAGTCAGCAGCAGTGTTGTGACACCACAGAGGAGGACGGAGCTCCGGTGAGGAGCTGAGGCTGCTGCTGTCGGTGATGTTTGGTGAGTTCAACAAAGACCAGAAGTTGTGTTTGTGTTGCATAGATTGGATCTAATTAGCCTAATTGGAGGAATGTTTGGAGCTTGGTGGTCTCAGGGAGGGTTGTGGTGTGTTGTGCAGCGGTTCTGACGGTGTGTTACTGGGTCACTGTGAGGCTGGCCCTGATGGGAGTCCATCCGGGGAAACTTCTGTGTTCCCAGAGTTTCATCCACAAAGACGCTGAGTGTCGGTGGTGGAGGGATGGACGCTGTGTTTGAGGGAGGAGGATGGAAGGTCTGCTCCCAGATGTTCAACCAACCTGGAAAGAAAACCAGAATGAAATACAGACGCAGACGTTTGTGAATCAGGATTTTCAGTCACACGCTGGTCATGAAGGCATCACTGCTCAGTGTTCTGGCTCCTTCTTCATGGATCAGTGTTTTCTCATCTTCTGCTGGATGTCATTCAGCAAAACCAGGAACATCTGTAAAGCAGTAGTCACACATCTGTGTTCTTCTGAGTTACAGCAGATATCTGAACAGTAATTAGATTTATTTGCTGATTTAAATTCAGTAAAAACATTTTGTGGTTGAATGTAGCTGGACACGAGTGATTATTGACAGTTTATTAGATGTTCTCTGTGATTGAACTAAACCAGGAACATCTGCTAATTAACGGCTGAACAAATGATTTCCCGTCTTTCAGACCTTCATGCGCCAAAGTTTTTCTTTCAAGTAGCAGAAAATATCTATAAAATAATTCAAGTCTTTGTTGATTTAAATACAGCAAAAAAAACCCAAAAAACAAAAAACGAAAATGTGCCATTTAATCGTCAAACATCAAATAAGGAATTACTGTTCATATAAATAAATCTAATCTAATTTGGCCTGTTTTGGCCTATTTATTTATTTATTTATTTATTTGTTTATTTATTTATTTATTTGTTTGTTTGTTTGTTTGTTTGTTTGTTTGTTTCTCATGCAGTCAACATGTGAGTTAATAGTTTATTTTTGCTTGATTTTACAGGACAAGCTACAATACTATAAGAAGCGTCTTTTTTAAAGGACGAACTAAAGCCTAAAACATTGATATGGGAGGAGCTGAGAGGACAGAAGTCTGACTTGTGGAGGTGATTTCTGAAGAATTAAAACCTTCAACAGGCTGTTTTAGGTGAAAATAGACAAACGAGCCCGAGTACTGACAGAACTGAGCTTTGGGTTCCTTAATGAGAAGCCAGCCCAGCAGCTTGGGGATGCTTGGCTCTGATGTGTTTGAAGTGAATTAACTCTGGTGCTCCTTAACGAACCGACGGCTCTGATGAAGCTGCTTCGCCTCCTTCATGTGGTCGCCCATAAACCGGCTCTGTAATGGTTTTACTGGAACCAGTTTCCACAGGGAGGACCCTACACATGGATTCGTGGCTGCCAGTAGCCGATGAGCTCCAGCTGGAGGCCGTCGTTACTGTAGCGCCCCCGACAGGTTGGTGTGCGTCTCTCAGGTGGACTCGCTGGGTTTTGAACTGAAGGAGGCAGAGAGAGAAGGTCCTGCTGTCAGGAACCAGAGCTCCACAGAGCCGAGGGAACACGTTGTGTTTTCAGCTGACGGCGCTGAAATCTAAAACCCAGTAACGTCTCAGTGCGTCGCCACAAACCGGCTCCATGCCAGTCTGAGTCCGTTGTGTGTGTTTGTACCTGCGCAGGTGAGCTTCAGCTCTGACTCAGCATGTTGTCACTGTAAACACCTGCTGCCTGCAACCGCACACACTTCCTGCTGCNGTTTAGGGAACATCTGGAAACAGCAGCGTCTATGACTGTGAGGCGTTTAGGGAACATCTGGAAACAGCAGCTTCCTGTGTCAACCGAGGATCAGACTGAGGTTAAGGCTGACACCGGTCAGTGTCACTGATGGGTCCTGGTGCTGGTCTTTAGGTCAGATCTTTAGTCTCCAGTTGGTAGAAGCTGCTGAGGATCTGTGTCTAGAAGCTCCTGTTTCTTCTTCTACGCTTCCTGTTTCTGAGCCGCGGCTTCCTGCAGATAAACACATCTGGCCCAGAGTAACATCTGTCCCACAGCCAACCAGCGCTGCCAAAGCAATCAGGTTTGACTTTTTCCACTTTTCACTTTCTGCGTCCAGATCTTTCAGCTGGAGGCCAAACTCTGAGGCTCTGAGAGCGAAGGCGTCGCTGCCAGCGCTGATGTCACCGAACGCATCGCTGTGTCGCTGGGATTCAGAGCTGAGTTCACTTCTGGCTCCGGCTGTTGTTTTGTTGCTGGAAACCTTCTCTGTCGAGTGTCGTTTGCTCAACGCTGGCTGGCGGTTTGTCAGCTGACGTAGCTCAGCTCAGCAGATGAAGGAGCTTCACATGAAACGCGACGCTGGACGTAAGCTCCACTCCATCGCTGCAGATGTTCGGCAGCTGCAGGCTCGCTGACCGTTGCTGCAGTTTTCTGGAGGTTTATGCAGATATGTGTTGAGTGGAAGCTGGCCGTCAGGAAACGCTTCGTCAAACATCTGGAACGTGGTTGTTGTTGGAGAAGGCAGCAGTTAGTGTATGAATCGTTGTTCTGTGTTCAGATCAGGTGAGAAATGAAGGGAAGAGCCTGAAGTCTCCCCCCACTGCGGCCTTTCCTTTACTTTGTCACAGCGCTGTTTAGCAGGTCGCTGAATTTCCTTCATTCCTTCAAGCATATGTTGCCGGATTTGGCCACAGGGGGCGTTGTTGAGTGAAAACAGAGAAGAATCCGTCTCAGACCATCAAACACCTCTGACCTGCTGAAGCCTTTACTATTAAAGAGGATTCTGTTCTTACATCACAGTCGACTGACTTCTAAGTTTTCTGTCACATTGAAGTTTGCGGCTGTTTGAACATCATGTCCACGGAGGTTCCACGTGTCTGTATTCTGAGTATTTATATTTTAAACTGTAAAAAGTTCAGACAATCAGAGGCTGTTGAGCAGAAGCAGCTGTAAAGAGCAGAGCCTGGAGGTGGACACAGATCCTGGTTCTACAGGAATCTGTTCTCGTCAGACACGAAGACCCGACCGACCTGAGACGACACCTCAGAGGAAGTGTTTCTTGGCGGGACACGACTGCTGCATCCAGCCAATGAGAGCTCTCCTCTGGGCGTGTGGTCGGTGCCGTGGGTCTCTGAGCAGCTTCCTGCAGACGCTGATAAGCTTCACAGAGCATTAAAGCTCCTGTTAACTCGCCCTGAAGCAGCTTCTGATCCTGGGCTGAGGCTCCCTGGTGGAGGTTCTCCACCGACTCAGCTGAGCTTCTCCTCCTGCAGGTGGCTCCTCTGCTCAGGTAGCTGCTGCCGGACTCAGACTGAAGAATGAGAGAGACACAAAGCACCAGATCAAGTCATAAAACAAATAGAAAACGAGACACAAAA
>NW_007578984.1:132685-134745 GCF_000690725.1 Stegastes partitus
ATTATTATTATTGTTATTGTTATTGTTGTTGCTGTTATTATTATTATTACAGACAGTGTTCTGTTTTTTATAACAGCTATAAATAGATTTTGTTTGAGCTACAGATACCATTAAATTACATCTTTGTTGGACAGCCTGGTCAACATGGCGGCGCTGCCAGCGCAGCGACTTCACCGTGTTTTATTGATCTATTAACTCTCTTTACTGTAGCTGGACAATAAATAGCAGATAAAATCATTTCACTATTAAACACCAGGAAATACTTTGTTTCTCACTTTAGATCCATAAAAACTAAAATGTTCTCGTCTTTTTTGTACCAAAGTACATTTAATTGAAAACAAGAAAAGCTTGTTATCTGCGGGACGGCGCCTGTGTCGGCGTGTTTCCTGTCGTTTTCAGGCGTGTTCTTTGTTTCCGGTGTGGTCTCGTGTTCAGAAGCTGCAGGTTAGTGGGTGGAGGCCAACCAGAGCCGCCGTGGTGTTTGTCAGGAGTCCGACTGTCGCCGCCCTGAAGGCAAACATCACCTGAGCTGCAGGTGTGTCAGGTCGCTGCCAGAGGTCGTCCTGGGCTGCTTTGGGATCAGTTTGTGGGATCCTGGTTCACTGCTGACGCTGATGGAAGGTCTCACGTTTCAGCTTCAGAGCCACAGAACAAACTATGAACCTTAAATGAATGGTTCCAGATGTTATCAGGAACCGAGGCGACGAGACGCAGAGTTGACTGTTTTTATTTTCTCATTCAGCCTCTGAACACTGAAATCTGGTTTTAAAGACACGCTGCCTTTAAAATCACCTCATTTATGAACCAGAAACTGAAAGAATCAGCGGATGTCTGACGTTCTGCTCCGTTGCAGTATTTAACCAAATCTTGTTTTCCTTTTTAATTAAATCAGAGGTTCAAATCATCCAAATCACTTTATTCTAAATGTCTAGTTTTAAAAAGCAATACATAAATGAAATGATCGACTCGGCCGACAGAGACTCAGAGACATGAACACACGTCTGACCCGTCCTGCAGTCGGCCCGTGGACACGTCGACTCCCGTTTGTTTTGTGAACGTAAGAAAGACCTTTTTTAATTTTTTAGGTTTAATTCAGTCATTCTAACATTCCTGAGTTCTCACTTGTGAAAAACGAAACGAGTCCCAGTGAGGACGGACGGGTCGGACCACAGAACCTCGGAGACGATCAGAGTTTCCTCAGATGTCCTGTTGAGTCCAGAGATGTTGAGTTTAGTGTCACAGAGGAAAGAACCAGAAAACATTCACTGAAGAAGACGTTTCGATGAACAGCTGAAGACTGATCGATCGATTGTCCTGTGGTTTGTATACAACCAGCGATGAGGACCTCTAATGCAGGTTCAGTCTGTGAGAAGCTTCAGACCCGTTGGAGCTCAGCCTGACCCGGAACAGTCCATCAGACGGGACTTTTCTCAGACTGGGGCTTGTGAGGGAACGTCCTCTGGGGACGACGACACGCTGAACCTCCGTCTGTTTCTGCTTCAGCTGCAGGAAGTGACATCACTCGGAGGGTTTGTTCTGCAGCAGGATGACTTCACTGAGCTTCACGACTCCGACTTGAAGACAGTTCAGCAGGCAGTGAGCCGCCGTCGCCTCGGTGCTGTTCTGAGCAGACTGAGGGCTTCATTAGCTCTGAAATGTTCACTTCTATCCAGGAAAGGGTTGTCATCACAACAAGCAGCTCGACGGGGAAGTTAGAGAAGCTCTGCTAGACGAGTCGGACGTCTGTCACTTTGATGTGCAGACCTCGAGGTCTGCTGATAAAAAGCAGCAGTTAAAGTTAGAATCCTTCATCTTTCCACACTCAGACGTCAGCTGTCAAACAGATGTGTCTGGTGTCTGTTGGTGGCGCTCTTAGTTTCTGATTGATCATCTATGGTGGCTGCTTCTCTTTAGCACGTCTTCTGTTTGGTCCATAACTTGGACGGATCAGCTGCAGCTTAAAACATTAACTGAAGACTTTAAACTTTCAATGTTCATGTAGTTACAGGGTCAATAAAAACGTATTCACCCACCTGGAAGGTCAGCAGCTGCATCATGAC
>NW_007578984.1:140502-144910 GCF_000690725.1 Stegastes partitus
CCGTGCTTCATCATGATGCTGCCACCACCGTGCTTCATCATGACGCTGCCACCGCCGTGCTTCACGTCATGATCTTTATTATTTGATTATCAATACACAAACTTTTCCACTTCAAAGTAAAACTCCAGGAATTCAGGGCATCTGTCCCTAAGAGGTAAACATCAGCATCACTACAGGATTTAAAGAATCCTTTTCTCTGTATTTTAAGTTGTATCCATTCTTTAAACTCATGTTTCCGGTTTCCTGTTCCTGTCTGCGATGTAAACCTGTTCAGGTACAGCAGCAGTTGTCTTTGTGGGTTCCACTGGTCCATGGAGGACGTAACGGGCCGGTCCTTGTGTTCCTTCCTTCACATTCAGACACAGGAAGGCATGTCGTGGTGCTTTTTCATTATCAGTCCACCGTTAGGAGACACAGACCTCCTTCTCTTTTCTTACTCTCTTCAGTGCGTGGCTGTTTTTCTGCTGCTTCCTCTCCGTCCTTGTGTTCCTCGTCGTCCTCTTTACCTGCAGCGTGGACGCAGTGAGACCAGGCGTTTCCTGTGTAGGTGCTGCATCGCTGCAGAGCTCTCCTGTTTCTGTTTCACCGTTCTGCTGGTTTGCTCTGTCTTTATGACCCTGCTTCCCTCCGTATGCCCTCCTTCTGTTTGCTGCTGCAGCTCCCTGTTCTACTGTATATGGTCATGGAGGCTCAGCTGAAGGTGATTTAGCTGCTGCACTCTGTTTGACTTCTGCGTGAACGTTGCACAACCCACAAAACATGCACTCAGGAGCTTTTTTATGCTCTAACTGTGTCTGAATTTAATCATGTTCAAACTGCACTGAGTTAGAAAAACACAAAATACTGATTCTGACGGTCGTTTTCAATCCGGCCTGAAACTTATTTTAAATCACAGGAACTTAACTTTGATGTGTTTAATGAGCTGAAGCATCATCATCACATCAGCTGTAAGAATGATGTTTGGATCAGCGCAGCGAGGTCCGACGCCGGGGCTCTGGTTCTGCTCAGCGTGAAGGCGTCGGCGGGGCGACACTGAGCATGTGCAGAGCTGCTGCTGCAACATGGAGCTTCTGTTGGAGCCAATGAGACGTCAGAGTTCCTCTCAGTGTTTCAGAACAGACCAAGTCCAACCGAACACCTCTGCTCCTGACAGCCGGAAGGAAAACAAGGATAAACAAACAAACAAACAAACGATCCCACTAGACCGGTTCTGTGAACTCATCCATGTGGTTCTGTCCTGGCTGGATCCTGCTGCATTGATCTGCTCTCAGGTGGACTTTGGATGAAGCTGCAGAGCTGTGATTGGACGACGGCTCCACTCGTAGACCAACATGGCGGCTCGTTTGGAAGCTTTCTCTCAGCACGTGTTTCTAAAAGCGTATGAGGGGAGAAAGAAGCGGCTTCGTTTCAGACTGACGATGAATGAGTTGGTTGGTTCCAGAGCTGCAGGCTGATCAGGAGACGCTGCGTCTCTTCTGCTGCCAGGACGAGCTAACGTCCTCCAAAACATACGTGTCTGTCTCTAAGTGCAGCCCTGTGATAGACTGGTTACCTGTCCAGGTGAACCTGCCTTCACCCTGAGTCAGCTGGGATAGGCTCCGCCCCCCATGACCCTAGTGAGGATTAAGGTGTAGAGATGATGGATGGATTTGGTTGATTCTCCAGCAGACCGACACATCACACGTGATGTGTTTAAAGACTGTCGGAAAGTTGAACATCTGACGAGTCTTCCTGGTGTCTGATGATCGGTGGAGCAGGTCCAGGTCTCCTCTGTGCTCTGAGCCTCTGTGGGCAGAGTCCAGGTTGAATCTGATTCAAGCGACTTATTTCTGACACGTTTGTAGAAGCAACTGATTTCAACAAACATCAGTGTTTTAAACTCAGGTTTGCTGAATGTTCCTGCGTCAGAAAGCTGAAGTTGTTTTCAGGTTTGGTAGCAGGACAGACGCTGTGGTCGTGGTGATTTGTCTGATCCGTGGTTTTAACGGTTAAACCTTCACGTTGTCATGTTGAACTGAGACTCGGAGGCCGTCAGGATCCTTCCTGCTCGGTTCCCTCCTGATGCTGCTTCTTCGCTGCGTCACGCGTGACGTCTGCGCTGTCAGCCGGTCACATGTTGCGTGTTTGAGGAGGATTTGTCGAGGCAGCTTCCTCCGTGTCGGACAAATCCGCTGCAGGTTCAGCGTGGCTCGGCTCCGTCTCGCTGCGTGACTCAGGCGGCTCGGATTTACTCTGAATCTTCACTTCTTGAATATTTATTGGCCTGAGTCACGCTGCAGGCTGAGAAACCTGCGACTGTCTGCAGCTGAACATTCATACACGAAGGCTCATTAAATAGACCCGATGTGAAGATGAAGGAACACGACACCAGAGGAACCGTCCAGGCCAGGGATCTCCAGCTCTGGTCCTCCTGAGCTCCTGTCCTGCAGGTTCTAGACGGTTCCAACACACTTGACTCACGTGAATGGATCTCCAGCAGCTTGTTGTCAAGTTCTACACACGTCTGTTCGTGATCCATTCATGTGAGTCAGGTGTGTTGGAACCATCTAGAACCTGCAGGACAGGAGCTCAGGAGGACCAGAGCTGGAGATCCCTGGTCCAGAGGAACCGACCCTGTATCTGGTCTGAACGTGTCTCCGTGTTTCTTCTCCTCACACTGAACGGTCTGCTCCAGGATTTAGTCTGAGCCCACGTGGTCCAGGTTATTTCCTGGTTTATTATCCTGTTCATGTCCTTGTCAGTATTATGGGATGTATCGCCGTGAGAACAGTCAGACTGTTGAGCTGCACTTTAAACCAGAAACGCTGTTTTTAAACCAATGTTTTCTGTTATTTTACAGATTTTATTGTTTTTGGTAAATTTCTGATAATATTCATGCGCGATGATTCATTTGTTCTTCTACAACATTCGACCATAAAATACTAAATCTAAATAATATCTGCGGTGATGTGAAAGAAAAATGGATGTTAGGGATTGAAAATCATTTTTCTGTTTTTATTTTACAGATATTCTTGTATTAATGTATTTATTACATGTTAACTTGGAAAAAGAAAAAAGGGACAAAACTGTAAATGTCCACATTAAAGATCTGTATTTTTGCTGAAGCATTCATTATGTGACAGCCTGTAACTGTAAAATCACACGATTTTAAGTCATTTTAAACGTATTTTAAAGGAATTTTTAGAACTGAAAACCTGTGAATATATTTTTAAAATATTATTTCAGTTTTATTTCTGTCATTTGTTTAATTCCAGAATAATATCTAACAAAAAACAACAAATCACAGAAATAAAGTCTGAATTTAATTAAAAGCTAAGTTAATTAAAAAGTGATAAATATTGTCACTAATCAGTATTTTTATAAACGTGTTTTTGTTCTTTTACTGTGTTTGACTGAAAAATGGCTTTTTTCTGTTTTTAAATCGGTGTTCATGTGACCGACGCTGAACATGTGATGAAGCAGGTTTTGTTTTTAACAGTTTCTTCCTCTAACCGTGTGGCAGCTCGCCGTCAGACTGTCGTGGTTTCTTTCCAGGATCGTGGTGACGGTTCTGTAGCTGCAGAACCTCAGACGCCGGTCCTGGACCCGGAGAGTAAATCTGTTTTCTCTGTTTGTCTGCAGGCGATATCACTCAGAAGGGTTATGAGAAGAAGCGGTCCAAGCTGATCGGAGCTTATTTCCCTCAAACAGCAGGTAAAGCTTCACGCGTGTCATCAGAGCAGCTTCTGGACACGACGTCGCCACAAACACACCGAACAGGAAAAGTGTTCCAAAGAGGAAAAATGCAAAAGATTCATCACAAAAATGCCAAAACGTGGCTTCAGCTGCAGTCAGGAGTAAAGACGAAGGTTCAAACCATGAAAACTCAAAACATCTGTGAAGTACTGATGAAAAAAAACAAATATATAAATAATAATGAATGACGTCGTGATGTTTACTGTGGATCAGCTGGTTTTTATTACAGTCAACAGAAAAGCTGAACAATCATTTATTTTAAATCCAGTTTAAATCGTGTCATTTTACAGTCAGATGCTGTAAACGTAGACTTCATGACGTTATTTATAGTTTCAATCTGTTGTGACGTAAATTAATTTATTATCTGTAATTTAAAAATGATTTAATCACTAATGCAGCAAATATTTATGGAACAACATTTCTGCTGATTCAAACATGAACTTCAGAGTCAAACGAGCTCAAAGAACAAATCATTCATTTAAGTTTTTATTTCATCATTCAGTTCAAACAAAACAATTAAACACAAACGTTCCTGAATGAAAGGAAAGAACCGACCAGAAAACGAACCGTTGCTGCTTTCAGGATGTTTGTGACAGTTTACGCGTCAATTAGAACTTTTTTCTTTGATTATCATCATTTATGTAATTTTTATGTAGAACAGCAACAAATTGTT
>NW_007578984.1:145278-167338 GCF_000690725.1 Stegastes partitus
ATGATTTCTCTGCTCCAGTGAATGTTTTCTGAACGTTGCTGGTGCGTTCTACGTTGTGGATTTTATTCTGTATTCTGTTGAGCAGCTGATTGGATCTGATCTGAGCTCTGAGCCGCTCCACAAACGATCCTAATCATTAAACAATGTTCTCCGTGGACGTCCAGCTTCCTTCTGTCGGCTTCAGCGTTACATCTGGAGGCAGCTGCAGCCTGATTCACAGTCTTTGTGTCAGCAGTGATTGGTAGAGAGAGGATCAATACGGCCGACATTGATCTCCTGGAAGGCCTCTGTGTGGGAGGTTTCACTGTGTCTGATCAGAAGCGTTCCCTGTACGGAGGCCTGGATGGGTCAGAACCGTACCACTGGACAGAAGACATGACGCCAGCACATTGTTTTACATTAATAATCACTGGATGAAAGCATTTTGATGAATCCATGGTGAGCAGCACAAACACAAGCTTTAACGAAGCTGCATCGTTTCCTGTCCTGGTTCTGCCGGGAGCTCCTCAGGCAGCAGGACAACCAGACGCTGGTTCACTTTGCTGCAGGTGGAGGATTTAAGTCGGCTTTTTATTTCATAAATACGAGGAGGACTCAGACAGACACTGAGTGTTTGTTTGACCTTCAACCAGCGTCTGTTTTCGTGTTTCCTCTGCAGCAGCTCACTGGTTTCATGAATGTAGTTTTTATACACAGCATGAAGGTAAAAAGCCACATATGCAGAGTTATCTTCATGTTAGAGGTCAGAAGGGTTTGGTGGCTCCTGGTGTTTCCTGTTCTGTGGGGAACAGGTCCAAATGGATCTCTGAGTGTTGAAGGTTGCCGAGCCCTGGTCTGGAGGATCTGGAGCTTCAGAAACAGGAGACGCAGGTTAAGATGCGAGTGAACAAACCGGCTGAGCGTCAGAGACGAGTCCTGAGCAGAGTCCAGACTCCCCGGAGGAAACAGGAAGTGGAGGTGTTTCTGTTAACGGGTCGATAACGAGCTCTGAGCGGCGCTGAGCAGCAGCGGCGCTCTGAGCTCTAATGAAGACGGACGAGGCTCTGCTAGAAGCTGGTAGATCAGCGGGAGCTTTTACCATCAGACCGGTCGGTGCCGGCTGTTTTCTCTCTGCTCTGCTTCCAGCTCAGATCGTTGTGGTTCTGACCCGTCAGGAGGTTCTATTGGAGCAGTTTGTAGCTTCATCTTGTGACGCAGCCAATAAATGATTGAGTCTGAATCTACAGATCCAGCTGCTGTGGAGCTGAAGGTGTCCCAGGATCAAACATCTGCAGCTGGTCTGTAGAGAGCTGCTGCTTGGGGACGCCTGAGAAGTTCTGTTTGGTCCAAACATGAGCCAGAAACAGAACGTGGACGGTTTAATCAGACGGTGTGTCTGTGAGCCTTCACCTCCAAACATGACAGAATGTGTCCAGAATACCTCAGAACACGTCCGAACCGACACAAGAAGGTCCAAAATGACGTGAAACTAGAGTTTTCAGATCTTCACCAGAACCAGAACTCAGGCTGTTTAATGTGGATCTGTGGGTCAGACTGACTCTGAACTCAGACAGAAACACGTCAAAATGATGAAAGTTAGTCGAGACGGACTCAAAAAACGAGCTCAATAGATACAAGAACACGTCATTAAAACCCTGAAGAGACGAGAACCTGTCCAGAACCAGTCCAGAACCAGTCCTCGTCTCTCCTGTGGTATTATATTGTTCTATCTCATCCACCTTTTAGAACTAAACGAAATAATGTCCAAATTAAAAGCTGCTTTTCACAAATGTTGTTTATTTTAGCATTTGATCATGTCTAAGTGTAAATGGACCGTGTTGACTGTACTGGACTGAACATGTGAACTCTGTGCTGCAGGAATGGACCCGTCCATGGGCCCGGACCGGAGGACGCCCGTTACCCCGTCCTCGTCCTCCCGGTACCACCGCCGCCGGTCCTCGGGCTCCAGAGACGAGCGGTATCGCTCAGGTGAGAGACACAGACCCGATTCAGCAGAACTCAGCTCACACAGAACCTGGTACTGGGTTGGTTAGAAGATGTTTAGCTTCACTTTGGTTCCTGGAGGAGGCTGGTGAGGATCAGGTCAGTCATGAAAGCTGCTGTAATGTTTGATGTCTGAGGGTCATTTCATGAGCAGAACCAGGCAGAACTTCTTCTGGAGCTGAAGCTAAACTACAGCTGCAGCTTCAGTTTGTTTCCTGAAACGCTCCGAACAGCTTCTTTGGTCAAACATCAGGGTTGAAGGTTCGTCGGTCTGTTCTCTGCTGAAGTGTCATGAAACGATCAGATATATATGTAAATATACATAGATACACATGTAGATATATATTTTTTATTTTACAGATCACAATTTATTTAGATTTTTTTGTTTGTTTATTTATTTACTGTTTTTTGAAGAACTCCTACATGTTCTTTGGGATCATCTCTTTCAGTGGTTAAAGTCAGAACCAGGTGCTGTTTCAGTCTTTAGCCTTAAATACGAGGTATTGATGACGGCGCGCTGATACCAGGCTGAACTCAATCACAGAGCAGACCTGGAGGTTTCCTCCGTCTGCTCCCAGAGCTCCTGCAGCACCTTGACGCTCTCTGGAGGTCCTGATCTGGAGGCCTGGAGCTCCGTCTGGAATCTCCTGAAGTGGCAACTCTCTAACTGGAAGGTCATTCTGAGGAAGAAGAAGTCGTGTCCAGCGAGTCGGAGCGCCGACACGTCGTCACGTCGCTGCTCAGGCGCTTTGAGATTTCTCTCTCGGCGCTTCAGGACGTGATGTCTGAACTCTGCTGGATGCTGAAGAACACACCTGAAGCTGCTTCCTCTCTGGGTGGGAGCTGCAGACCTCCTCTGGTCCACATGGTACGAACGCTGATTAGAGGAGAGGAAGTGTGAACCTGTAAACCCAGTCATGCTCATGTTCTTTTAAATCAAGCTGCGTTCGTTGTACAAAATATGTGGTCGAGGGCAACACGGACGTTTTATTTTATTGGGTCGATCCGACAGGACGTGGAGGTTTGGTCGGCGCTGTCGTGTGGAGGATGTGGTGAACGCTGAGGGCCTCAGGTGAAGCACAACATGTATAATCTGTGTCTGCTTCGGTCGGTGCAGCAGCAGCTGGTGGAGCCAAACGTAGCGACATGAAGCTGCACCGATGGATCGTCAGGCTGAAGCCAGTTTTCAGGATCCGCAGCGTAATCTTCTTACAGCATAAATGAAGGAAGTGTGAGGCGACTGTACAGCCTCCAGACTACCTACAGCAGCATGGTGGTTCTGATGTGAGCAGATAAGCCCACCCTGACTCTTTGTGCTTCTGCAGACGTTCACACCGAGGCGGTGCAGGCGGCGCTGGCCAAGCACAAAGAAAGGAAGATGGCGGTTCCGATGCCTTCGAAGCGGCGCTCGCTGGTGGTGCAGACCTCCATGGACGCCTACACGCCTCCAGGTGAGCAGCTCCTGTCAGGTACTACCTTAAACTATAAACTGTCTCTTTAAAACAGCGGTTCTGTTGGACTCAGGACTGTCTGGGTCGGAGCTCCACTGGGTTCTAGTGCAGAACTTCTGTGGAAGTTCTGCTGCTGGAACGTTCCTCTGCTTCATCCTCAGACTTAATTCACTATTAACACCAACTCTGAGCATCAGTATTATGGGATGGATCATAGTGGTGCCAGTCTAATGTCTATGACACAGAGTCATAGGAACAATCAGTGGTACCCTGGATGCGGTTCTGGTTCTGATCAGTCACCAGAGGAAACTTTACAAAGTGCATTCTGGGTAAACGTTCCAGGCTCATGTCAGCGTGACCGTGACCTGAAGAGTCGGACTTCTTCGACTGAACCTTTACTCCAAACCGACAACATGTCAAACTGATTAAACAACCGACGCACAGAACCAACCAGAACGACACAAAATGGACTGGTTCTGGAGAGAAAAATCTCACAATATACATGATCATAGACATTAAACTGGTACCACTATGATCCATCCCATAATACTGATGCTAGCAGCTGCTGACAGAGGACATGAACAGAACCAGGTCCAGTGTTCAGACTGAGACACCTGGATGGATGTAGAACTGATCTGGTGTCAGGTTCTAGCAGAACCCAGATGTGTTCTTCCTCCTAAATGTCATGTGTCTATCTGCTGTACTGATGAAGTTCTGAGGCTCAGAAATGATGGAAAAAGTCCATTAAGGTGATCAATCTGGACCCTCCTCTGTGGACTTCAAGGACCTGGACCTCTGGAACATTCACAGTCTGAAGGTAGAACTCTGGTCAGTAGATAAAGGTGCTGCAGGATCAGAACCAGATGTTCTGAGGAGGTTTTTTGTGTATATTTAGTTTCTAAAATGACCCACATTGGTCCAGACTGTAAAGGCGGCCGATCACGTCTCTGTGATTTGGGATCATTTGGATTAACGTTTCCAGCCTGCTGCCGATGATTAAACCATCAGAGCCAATCGGGCCAGTGTGTGTGACTGCAGTACTGATCCTCCTGCTGGTCGGTGCTTAGACGGGACCTGAAGGACGACGGTGAGCTAATCAGAACCACTGCTTCCCTCAGATGGACACCTCGTTTCTCTAGATGTCAGAGAAGATCCTCAGTCCTCCAGGTCGTGGTTGTTCTCGTGGATTAATGGTGGCAGCTGGACTTGCTTGAGTTCCTTGAAGACGTTTCAAACCTCCAGTTGAAACCCAAACTCAGGTGTTAATGGTTCCTTCAGGATATCAGTATGTGGAACTCCCAACTAGTCAGTCAGAGCTGATGAAGCCTCTTGGATGAAGGTGGAACGTCTTCAAGGAACTCAAGCAGGTCCAGCTGCTACCATTAATCTACCAGAACAACAGGTTTCTGTCGTTTCTCATCACTTTGGTCAACCATGAGTTGGCAGCTCTGACCTCTGGTCCAGACGTCCTTCACTGTCCTCAGTGGGTGAATCTGGAGAATCCAGCTGAGCTCCTGTCTGCAGAACCTCCATCACATCTGAACCAGACGGTAGCAGCTGTAGTCGCATCCACACGACCTCCGTCAGCGAGCACGCCGTCACAGAATCAGCACGAACAGTCTGGTTTGTGTTGGTTTGTCCACCGTGGAGGTAAAGCTGCAGCGCTCACTGACTAACACACACACCAGCCTTCCAGGGATTCACACACACACACACACACACACACACACACACACACACACACACACACTGAACACACGGCTGGTGTGTGTCCTCACGTGCACGACGTTCACAGGATCCACAGTTTTACACAAAACGACTCGAAACAGAATCCTGCAGATTTACAAAAGCTCAGAGAGACGCAGAAGCAGTCGCACACACACACACACACACACACACACACACACACACTGAACACACTCTGGCTGCCAGCGGTTCATTCCAGGACAGCTGAGTCTGGTGTTGCTGAGCAGCGACTCTGATCGTCTGGGTTTCAGCTGCATGATGACAATATGAATACAGACTGCTCCACTTCATGCTCATCCACTCATCCACTCATTCATCCACTCATTCATTCATTCATTCATTCACCACGTCACCTGGCTCCGTCTCCTGTGCAGCTTCCTGCTGATAGAACTCAGATGAGCAGCAAAGCATGCTGGGAGCTTAAACGCCGTCTGTGATCGGAGACGAACTCTGAAAACGTTCTCTCAGCGTTCTGCAGAACGTTGTCAGGTTTCCCCGACAACGTTCTGCAGAAGTTTCCCATAAAACCAACTAAACTGTCATTTAAAGACTAAAGCCTGCTTCTGATCAGGTGGAGATCGATGTGATTGATCCCTGCAGACACCAGGCTGCCACTGATTCCTGTCCGTCTGTATCTATATGTCAACATAAAGCTCTGATGTTATCGGATCAGATTCATTCACAGCACGAGCTCTGAATCTGGCTCTGCGTCGGTGAAACAGATCCTTCTGTGTGTCGACTTCTGTGTCCACAGTTTGATCATTTATTGATCGGTGATGTCAGCGTTTCCTGTTAGTGCAACGAGATGTTGGAAAAACTGACTTCAGCTCTGAGTTCTCCGTCTGATTCAGCTGCTCGTCTGTGGATTGAATACGAACGGGTTTCATTCTGACACATTTCATCCCAAGTCTGACTGGTTTCTGAACGCTTCAAGTCACTTTAGACAAACGTCATTCTGTTCAGTTCATAATAATCAGAGTAACTGTAGAGTTTTCAGTCATTTTATACGACTTGCAGGTCATTTTGTAGAAGGTTTGAGTCATTCCCATCAGTGTCTGAATACTTCTGGACAACATTTTGAGTCATTTTAGTGAAAGTTTTAAAGTTTTTTTGGACAAAATTGAGAGAAATTCCAGACAAATTAAGTCATTTTGAACTAATTTTGTAAGTCTGGATAAACTTGGAGTCATTCTGAAAACGTTTTCAGTCATTTCATCCAAATTCTGACTCGTTTTAAGTCACTCTGGACAGATGGTAATGATTTAAACAAGTCATTGTGGTAACGGTTTGGCTCATTCCCATCAGTGTTGGAATTATTCTGGACTAAGTTTGAAGTTGTTCTGGACAACGTTTTGAATAAAGTTTTCAGTCATGAGCCGCTCTGGACCCGTCACATGGTTCTGTTCCTCCTCAGACACCTCGTCGGGCTCGGAGGGCGAAGGTCAGGGGGACGGCGACGACGACGGCGGGGGCGACGGCGAGGAGGAGGACGGAGGAGGCGGCGGAGGAACGTCGTCCAGCCGGGAGGGCAGCATCAGCATGGAGCACTGGATCAGCCGGGCCATCCACGGCACCTCCTCCACCACCACCACCTCCTCCACCGCCTCCTCGTCCTCCTCCTCCACGCGGAGCGGCGGCAGCGGGGCAGCCGGCGGCAGGCTGGCCGACGTCCTGGCCCAGCACGTCCACATCTCCGCCCAGCACCACCTCCGCCACCACCACCGCCACCACCACCACCACAAGACAGGTGAGCCGCAAAGACCCGACACCTGCAGCCAGCTGCAGAGAGACCGCTGGCTGTCTTTGTCCAGATCTAAGCCACATGTAGACACCTCTAGAAAAACTAGTCCTTCAGCTCCACATCCACAAGTGTTTCTACAACACCCAGACATGTTCAACCTGCTGAAACCAGAACTAACTTTCCAAGTCTCAGATAGATCTGAACACCTTCAGCAAGCTCAGGATAACTTCTGCAAGATATTGAGTTTGTTGGTCACGTCCAGGAATCTCTGGTAAAGTCTGACAAGAAAAGCCGAGAATCGTCTCAGCCAAGACGAGTCACACGGAACAAAGTCCAGGAAACTCTAGGCTCCGTCTAAATCTAAATCCAGAGACTCCAGACCACCTCCTGACACCAGGCTGTAGCCGTCCACACATGTTACGCAAAAATCAGAAACTTCTATAGCAAAGAACTGAGACTTTTAGGAAAGTCTTGGTGCAACCTGCTGACGCCTTAAACCAACTTTGAACACTTAAATCTAAACGCCTTTAG
Source organism: Stegastes partitus (assembly GCF_000690725.1). Classification (NCBI taxonomy): domain Eukaryota; kingdom Metazoa; phylum Chordata; class Actinopteri; family Pomacentridae; genus Stegastes; species Stegastes partitus. The sequence continues at coordinate 152,731 of NW_007578984.1, forward strand.
CAGATGCCTCATTAGCGGTTTGCAACGTCCGAGCAAAGTTCAGAAATCCATCAAAAGCTCAGCTAGCTCTGAGGCAATCTGAGGAACCTTCAGCAAAGTCCAGAAATCAGCAACAAAGATAAAATGTCCTTTGCCAAGTCTGGACACACTTCTCCGACTCGTTGAGACTCCAGACCAACTCCTGACACCGTTCGTTAACCCTCACCCTAACCGTTAGCCGTCCAGATGTTTCACTAATACAAACCGACTCTTCTAGCAAAGAGACTTTTAGGCAAATCTGGACATTTGCAACTTGCTGAAGCCTTAAACCACCTTCAATCTAAACACCTTCAGCAAACTCAAGGTACGTTTAGCAAAGTACTGCAAGTTTGTGACCAACATCCAGGAGTCCTTAGCAGAGCTCAGAGATAAATGAGAAACCAGCTCCTGAACATGCTGAGACACTTATCCAGCTCCTGACCGGACACAAGACTAAACACTCGTAGCAGAACCAAGAGCCTCTCGGCCAACCGTGGAGAAGCTTTGCTAAGTTCAGCTCGTCTGAGTCGACTCCCAGCACCTGAAGCATCCACACATTCTCAGATGAACACAAACCTTTAACAAAACCCAGATTCTAGCCGAGCCCAGAGACTCTTGGCCTGATCTGCAGACCCTGAGCTCATCCCTGACACCTTCAGCCAACAACAGGTCCAGATCGGTTCAGAGAGACAAAACAGTTTATCAAAGTCCAGACGACCAGGAAGGTCCAGGCAGCTTTAGCAAAACCCAGACTCGACTTCTGGAACCTGAAGCGACATGCAGAGGTTCAGATCTAAACATCTTCACTCAGAAACCTCAGCAGACATCCGACACCAGAGTCCGATCCAGACGCCGTAAACTGAACCCAGTAAGTCAACACATTCCTGGAAGTACGCTCTTCATTCAAACTCCAGGAATCTTCACACAAATACCAACAAGATCTGAACACCAGACGTCCACCACCTCAGATCCAAAACCTTCTGTTTAATCTCACACACATTTAGACACGAGATATTTCATATTCATCCCGAAGCTAGAAGGTGTCCAGATGTGATTCTGGTCAGAGGTGAAGGACCTGATGGTTGTATGTTGGTGGAGCAGCTCTTCATGGTTTGGTCTTCATCGGAGGTCATAAGTTGTGTCTCTGCAGTTTCCCTTCAGCTTCAGTAGATCCTCTGCTTCCCGTGTGAGCTGATGTCTTACTGAAGCTTTTTATTGCTGTTTTCATTTCTGGATTATTATTATTTTTTAGTTTTATTTAATCCTAATGTGGAGTTTTGTGATATTTTGGACAAGTTTCAAGTTGTTTTAGACGCCTGGAGTTTCTTCTGACAAGCTTTCATCAGGATCATGTATTGATCTATCATTAATCATCAGACTTCTGTTTATGGACATACTGAGCCCTCAACATGGCTCATGAGCAGCTTTTATGTTTCACCGTAGTCCTGCAGGTGTTTGCAGTTATTTTGGACAAACCTTCTCCAGGCCTTGACATGAATCATTTCACATGTTTGTCTTGAACTTGACCAAAGTGTGAAAATGCACCAGATTCTGTGTTTTTCTATTTCTGGAGACACTGAACCATAAAATGACTTCACAGATGAGGGGACTTTTTTTTACTGAAATTCTAAGAAAGACTCCCAAAGTTCAGCCAGAATCTTGTGCAGAACTCCGCTGTGAGTCGGCGGAGGAACCGACTTCAGCCCGTTTGGTTTCACAGCTGCTCGTTTCCATTGCATCATGTTGTGTCAGCTCTCCAGAGTCTGACTGAGACAGTTTTTTTTTTTTTACTGAGTTCATGTTGATGGCAGAGGAAACCCTGGACGGCTTCTCATCGTGTGCTGGCGACTGATTATTAGCATCGGGTCGTCCTTCCAGGTTTAGTCCGGCTGGTTTCAGGTCCGGTGCAGCTCAGTGACGTCAGGAACTCGATGCTGCTTCATAAAACCCCTCCAGAGGCTCCCTTGAAATCTGAAGCACTGAAACGAACTCAGCTTCTTGTTCTTCAGAGCGACCGGCTGGTGACTGAATCCTGACCCGACCGGACCAGGGACAAGTCCAGTTAGTTTCATGTTTGTGGATGTTTCTAACTTTGAATCAGCTTTTGTCAGGTTAGTTTGAGCTCCCAATTGAAACTGATTCAGAGGGTTTTTACACACAGGAAGTATATTTGGACCGATGTGGAGTCGCTCTGTGCAGGTTCTGACTCACGTTGGACACGTTTTACTCTTTTTTTTGACAAGTTTCAGCTCATTTTGCACAATTTTAAAAGTTGTTTTTCCACATCTGGAGTCATTCTGGACCATTCTAAAGTCACTTCAATTCATCAGTTGTATCTCTACAGTTGAACTCCTCCGGTCATGGACACGTGGAGGTCTTCCTCCTCAGTCAGCAGCAGAGCCATGAGCTTCACCTTGGACCCGGTTCTGAGTCAGTCTGAACACATTTGATCCACTTTAGACAAATCTGAGTCAGTTTGGACGATTCCTGAGTTGTGGTTCCACAGCCTGGAGTCCTTTTATCCTCCTTCTCAGTCTTGTTTGTTTTCAGTCTGACTGAAGGTAAAGACAGAACTTATCTCAGGGTTTTAGTGGCTTTATTAGCCTTGGCTGACTGTATAGGAGCTGAGCGTTCCGCTTCAGTCACACTGAAAACAAACATTTAAAGTGATTGTGTTGAACAAAGACTGATGAGACTCATCGTCCTGAACCTGTACAGTGGAGACAGAGAGTAGAAAATAAACCTGAATCCTCCTTTAGCCCGTCAACACTCAGGAACTCTGCTTGAAGTTCAAGATCAGACACGGTTTGGATTCATCACTCATAAATCCTTCAGCAGACGTCACATCGGTACACGTCTGGTGTCGGTCAGAAGTAGACGAGTGACGGTTAAATACGTCTGGAGGTGAAATACAGGTGTGAAAATGTAAACTTCCTAATTACCAGGGATATATACAACTATTATTATTATTATTATTATTATTATTATTATTATTATTATTATTATTATTTGCATAATTTATTCCATGACTGAATCTCTTGTTCACATGTGGGGATTCCCACTGATAGCCAATCAGCATGAAAGTAACAGAAAGTCACCGTGTAGCGGCGCCGCTGTACCGGGCTGCAGGGTGGACGGACTGAAAGCGGCAGACCGGTACAGCGGACTGCAGGGTTGAAAGGGTTAACAGACAGGTTGTTTCCATCAACGTTATCTGGACGAATCAAAGCCGCCGTCAGAGCTGATGCAGGAGGCAGAGCTGTGTTTGTGATGAGGACCAAGCTGCTGCCTCTCTGTCCTGGTAGTCGTGCTGTACTGGTTCTTTCCACAGTGTTGACATCGTGTTGAGTCCTCGTGTTGGAAGTGCAATCCCGTTCTGTTGTCCAGAGCTGAGCTCCTGATCCACACCAGTTAACGTTCTCAAGCTTCCCTCCCCTCTTGTTCCTCAGGCCTTTTAGCCCACCTCTCCTTGAGGAGGAGGAGGAGGGCAGTGCCAGCTGCTTTGCTGGAGAACGGAAACTCCCGACGCTCCGGTAAGTTCCAGACCGGAGCATGGCTGGCGGAGAGCCCAGACTCGGGTCGGCCTCCCGCCATCCCTCGGCTCGAGCAGGGATGTCGTGTTCCTCCCTCCTGGTTTCAGTGACTCCCCCTCAGTGTCCTCCGTCGTACGCTTGCTGCTCCTCGTCGGCCCGTTCCCGCTGATTGAACCTGTGCTGAGCCGTGTTGTGAGCGAGGGTGTGGATGCTCACCTTGATGGGAGTAGCATCGAGCTGTGGATGCATGAAGGCAGCGTGTCTGTGTGGAAAACGCTCGCAGCTTTTTGAAGTGCGAATTGTTGATGAAGAAAATCAACAATGCTTCTAAAGCGGCTGGCAGCAGCTTGTACGAGTCTCTGCGCTCCTCTCTCGTCAAGGTCCTTGTGTTTGCTGTTGTTTATTGATTTGGCTAATTATGCAGCATGTTTTCAGTTCTGTGCTCAGCCAGAGGCGATCTGCTTTAAGACGGCTTTCATCTGGGCCAGAAAGCAGATGGCGGCGGAACGCAGGCTGTTTGTTCGACGGAATCACAAAAACTGTATCAAAGGAACAAACTCCTGCTTTTGTCTGGTTACAAAAGGTTCTGATTAGCAGCCTGGCGTAGAGGAAACCCGGTACCACGAGCTGTTCTACAGACTAGAGGACCGGATCAGATCATGAGCTTTTCATGCAGAATCAACACGAGCACCATTTTTAAACCACAGGTTTAGTTGAACTCATGTGATCACATAGTTACCTGTGCAGGTTCACTTCAGCTGAAGGCCCGACCCACAGATCTCTGTTTTAAAGTTCTGACTGGATGAGGTGAACCGTGTCATGGCTCGATGCCGTTCAGCTGCCGTCCACTGGATCCTGCAGACAGACTTCAGCTCCGCCGGCTCAGACCGATGATGGTCGGCTATCTCATGGACCTCCCCTCCTGCTGCAGGTTCTGGTCGGCCTCTAGCTCCTCAGGACTCCTGTGGCCACTTGCAGTAAAAGATGGAGGAGAGGAAGCTGAGCGACATCCAGGACCGACACAAGCACCAATGAGCTGAGAGCAGGTGGTTTCATTCACGCTGCTTCGTACAAACAGTCAAGCTGACTTTGATGACGTTCAAAAGGCCCTCAACAGGTTCTCCTGAACACAGCCACAGTCCAGAGATGCATGCACACCAACACACGCACGTCTTAAGTAGTAAAACTGTACAGCATGCAGCGCTTCAAAGATGCTGCAAAACAGTCTGACTGAGGCTGCAGCTGCTGACGACGGCTGTCTCATGAGTCACGCAGCAGCACATGAATGAAAACACCCGACCACATGCAGCCACACAGTCCACAGATGCATACACACCGACACGCCCGTCTTTAGGTAAGAAGACCGTAGGGCGACCTGCCCTGCCGTTTGCCCTCTAGCCCTGCCCTCTCTCTGGAATAGCTCCTGCTTTAAAAAAAAACTATCCAAGTCCAGAATCTAACTGAACCTGTACAGCGATATTTACAAAACCTTCTCCAGACAGAAAGTACAAAGTAAATACTAACAGATATTGCATTTGATCAACAGTACTTATGTACATTTCTTATTTATGTCCATGTTTCTGCTGATCTTCTCCATTGCTGCTGCAACGCTGCTGGTTCTCTGCTTCGGTCCAGTTAAAGGAATATCAGACCATTAGGTCCTGCTTATTGTCGTCTGTTGGGTTGATAGAACTGATTTCCCCTCATGGTTCAGCAAAGAGAACACCAAACCTTTACTTCTACATGTTCCGGTGTGAGGACTCCATCAGGCAGCTCGATGCCCGACATGTTCAAAGACAGCAGGCGGTCCTCGAGGAAACGCAGCGATCCACTCTGGAGCAAATAACCAGCCTTCACTTAAAGAAAACGTTGAGGAACGGACCTTTAATCAACCATCTGTCAGCGTCAGAAAGAGAAAAATACACCCTGAATCCATTTACAGGCTCTGGAGGAGTTCCCATGTTCAATGTAATGAAGGCTGCCACTGGATGCTGAGGTTTCAGCCGTACATCAAGCAGCAGCAGCACAACGATGCTGGACGTCGTTTATCAGGACGATTCTGCTGATTCACTTGTTCATCCAGAAGGAAACATCTGCCACAGGACTCCTCAGTCAGGCTTCTTGACTCTGGTAGTAGTTTATACACCCTCATCAGTTTCCTGGTTCACAGAATAAAGTCTAGTTTCATAGACAAACATATTTGTGTGGTTCTTTCAGCGACCAGGAGAAGTAAAGTTTGTTATTTAAGTCGTAAAAACCCTCCAGACCAGATGGGACGTACGTTTAGAGTAAAGTCCTGCCAGAGGCTCAGTTTGTACTCATCATCATTAGTTCCTCTAAAACATTATTCAACAATAATATCAGTTCCTGAATTGACAAAAAGCAGCTTTCTGACATCACTGGGTCTCTGATGAGATTCAGCTGCCTGAGAATCAACAGAAACCTGTTGAGAGACGAATAAAGGACGAGCTGCAGCCACGCTGTGATAAAACTCCTGGTGTTTTACTGAGATCTGGGCCAACGGCTAAAATATCCCAACTTACTGCACATACACACAGCTGTGTCTAAAACAAGCAGATGTGGCTGCTGCCAGGGCAGGAAGTGGATTTCACTTGATAACATGTCTTAAAATAAGCCAGACTGTCTTTACAGCTCATAAACTCTGGAGGCTCAGAATAGAACAGCTTCCTTTGGTTTGGAGCGTCAGTCCACAGACTCCGTTAGAGGAAGGAAAAAAACAAAAAGCAGAATGTAGGTTCTTTAAAAATAACCCAAATGGAGACTTATCAAGACAGACCAGTGGCATTTTACTTAAATTAAGGCAAAATGAAAATGGATATTTGGCCTGTTCTGATATTGAGTTACGCTGAATGCGTTACAGTTGTTACTGTTGAAGGGACTGATGATCCCGATTGGTTGGAGGTCCTGAACCTCCTCAGAGTCTCTGTCATGGTCCCGTTGCTGCTAAACTCCCACAATGCTCTCTGCTGCCACCATGACCTGCAGTCTGTAGACGCCTCCTCTGGTCTCTACAGGAGTAAACAGGGAGAGGCTCCACCTGGTGGAACAACCAGGTACTACAGCTGGTCTACGATTGCTGACATCCTGTAGCAATACAGGTTTTATCCATCTGTTGGAGCCTCAGAACATCCTACCCTCTAACCCTACATCTACCCTCTAAGCCTACATCTACCCTCTAACTCTACATCTACCCTCTAACCCTACATCTACCCTCTAACTCTACATCTACCCTTCGCACTCTTACCTATCAGCAGATACTGAGTATTAAATGACTCAGATCTTGATCCGGACATCCTTTGAGGAGAATGCAGATTGATCCATTCGGTCTTTGTGCAGCAGTATTACAGCTTTGAAATGTTTAATGCTGAAAAGTTGTCTGTTGCATTTTTTAGTAGAAGCGAGCAGTTTTTAAATATGGCTAAACTGTGTGTTATCTATTAAATGGTATCAGAGGATATTATATTGAAATAACTCTGACTGGACCAGAGGCTAAAAAGCATGAACACAGGTTGTATGAACCAACTCATTTCTTTAATGGAGTCTGTGTTCAGAGGACGAAGCCTTCAGCAGCCGTATCGTGTTTATCTCAGCAGATCGTTGTTTATCTGGTTATTGATGGACTCCTCGTCCACGGAGATGCTGAACAGTTCAGAAGGAATCTGTCACTGTGTCTTGAACAGATAACCTAAAGCTCCAGTTTCTTTCACCATGAAGTCGGATTTAAACCCTCGGTGACCTGGAGGACCGAGGCGTCCCTGAACCTGCTGCCTGATTGATATTCCAGCAGCGACGAAGACGTTCATCATCGTCATCACAGAGACAGTCAGATGAGGTCGCTGCAGGGGCGTGCACGCTCTCATGCACGCTCTCATGCACGCACAGAAACAGTCCAACAGCACACACAGATAATCAACTGGCTGCTTCGGAGCGTCTGGTTCGGGCCAGATGTCGCAGACGGAGCGAGCAGCGTGCTACGCTAATTAGCATGCCTGAGCTGCACGCTGCAGCGTTGATATTCAGCTCATGTCTGGATCAAGAATTCTGTTTTTGTCCTGCCGGCTGTGGCTCAGAGCTCTGCTGGAAATCGTCTCCCTGCTCGGCTAACTCCACGTGTTCCCGTGTGGAGTCAGTTCTGCTCAGATTCATGGGCTCGAACGGAGGCGGACCGACTTTCCAAAAGCATGTCAGTGCATCAGGCAGCTGTTAGCGAGCTACACCGGATTAACGTGGAGGAGGATCAGATGCTCCCCGAAGGCAGAAATCCACTCAGACATCTGAGAAGAAGATGTTGTGAACACTTTTAGGTTTAGTTTGCTGTCATCTCTACAAGCAGGAGCTGCTAATAATCAGTTCAGCATCTTTGAACGCCGCCGCTGTGATGAAATGGAACCGGAGCAGCAGTTCAATACGCTGCTATCCACATCTCGCTTCCCACAAGATGAGATTTTACTTTATTGTTCTAAAACACACGTTATACAGAGGAAACCGTAAGAACAGCTCTATCAGACATGACACAGAACAGTCCAGTCAGTAGAACCGTTCTGGTCCGTAGTCAGTCTGTAGGTGGTGTTTACATGAGGAAACTGTTCACGACAGATTTAACACACTTTGTGTAACTCTCTGTCCAGGTCTGAAGGTTCATGCAGGTCTCTGCAGGACGTTGAGGATTCCTCCAACTTTTAGGCCTCCACAGAGGAAACCTGGTGCAGATCAACGTCAGAATCTTCAACATCGAATGTCCTCCTGCACAAAATGCATTTTTCCAGTTTGATTCTGAAGAACTGAGCGACATTTAACTCGCTGATATTTCATCTTCATCACCATTTATTTGCTGAATCTGGGTCCGTTGCTCTACTTTGTTTAATCGATGCGTCTCTAGAAGCATCAACGGTTCTGTGATTAAAACTCAGAATGAGCAGAAAGGAGGAAGATCTGCCTCCATGTCCGACAGGCAGCTACAGGAAGTGTTTTATGGAGACTTTGCACCAAACACCAGTCGGGAGCCAACAGACGTCGTTCTGTTAATGAAAGGGAACGAAGGAAATCAATACTGAGGGTTCTCATTAGATTAAAACATGCACTAGATCAGATGGTCTCAGGTTGAAACGAAGAGCGAATAGAAATGATTTAATGAGAAACGTGACTCAAGCAGCTCTCAGTGAACTTCATTGCATCCAGAACGATGGACCGGGTTCTTTGTACACTGAGCAGAACGTCTGAATAGAACCCGTCGCTGCCTTTTCATGCTGCAGCCGTCGGATCCTTTCATCGCTGACGTTCTCAACGGTGGCTCGAAGGGAACGTGGGAACAGAGAGGCCACTTCGCTGTGAGGAGTTTAGAAGTCAAGAGAGGCTCTGTGAGAACAGTCCAGAAGAACGTCTGGTTCTCTCAAATGCCACGTCGCTCTGGAAGATCCTCACCATGTTTGGTTCCACAGTTTTCCTTCTTCTTCTGGTTCATTTACAGTCGATCTGTCACCATTTATTCGTCTGAGCTGGTCTGAGGCAGAACGTCAGAGAACCACCTGGACGTTCTGTTTTCTATGTTTATAAAGAAAACTGGTTTTAAAATAGTTGAAATGTTTCAGTCGAGTTTACAACAAACAAATTCATTATCGTTTCCAGTCATGTTCCAGAACACAGATGATGTTCTGTGGTAAGGAGGAACGTTCTCAAACCAACATTCATAAAACGTTTCCCAGATGTCATCGAAGCCTCAGATGATTTCTATCAAACGTTCCTTTAATGTGATGTGTTATTGAAGGTGGAAAGTTCTGTCTGCAATGTTCTGAGGACGTTGTTGAGGAAACACATTTTTAATGTTCTATGAAACATTTGAACAATGTTCCATCATAACGAAAGAAGAACGTCCTCAAATTAACATTCAAATAACGTTTTCCAGATCTTATCGAGGCCTCAGATGACGGATTAACGTTCTTATAATGTAATGTAATATATTACAGGTAGAACATTATAGAACGTTCTTTATACAACCTTCCCCCAATTGCGCAGAACGAGTTCTCAGTAGAACTTTCAAAAAACGTTCTCAAGATGTTATTGAGGCCTCAGATCACAGAACGTTTGCTACAAGAAGCTCCTGTAATGTGATCCATGACAACAACCAAGGAATGTTCTCAGTGCAACATTCAGAAAACGTTTTCCAGATGTTCCAGAACGTTCTCAGTATGTTTCCACCAAAAGTCTTTAGAGCATCTTTCGTTCTTCTGCCTCTAAGAACCAGATTCTGGAACCTGAAAGAAAACATGATTAGAATGTAGCAGAACTTCCTCGTGGTTCTTCTGGAACAGAAGAAGTTCCGTCCAGCTGGATCATGTCTCCATCAGAACCTCTGACCTGCAGGACCGATGAGGCAGCAGCACAAACCTTTCCTGAACGTCCAGAGCACTAAATGCCTGCTTGGACCCGCATGGACCAATGAGAACGTTCTGTAGAACAAGTTCATAAGTGAGAAAACACTGATTTCAGCTGCAGCTCTAATTTTATGCTGTCAAACCCGATAACTCTGAAGCAGGTGAAGAACCGTCCACTGGACAGAGATGTTCTCCATCTGGTGATGGTACCGACACTGAGGTTTAACCGCTTCACTGCTTTCAGAACTTAGAATCCGGCCGACACCTCCTCCAGTTCTTTCAGCAGGTTTTACTAACTGATGCCTTTTTATTTCTTATTTTTAATCAGCTGACCTCGTTGGTTAATCAGCTGTTTACGGCTCTGATGGACCTTCAGCTGTTCTACAGGATCAGCGCTGATGATTTAAACACAGCCTGGTTCCTGTGACCCAGTGCATTCCAGTCTGTTGATCCTCAACAGGATTTTTGTGTGTTTACCTTCAGCAGAAACAGAAGCGTTTTGGCTTGAACGAAGCTTCGGCTGACGAACCGACACCGTCTCGAGTTCTAACCCGTTCTCAGTGTTTACATCTGGGATCATAAAAAACCAGAGTTTCTGATCATCTTCCATTTCTGTGTTTGAATGTCCTTCTGTCCTGTAATGACCTCTGTGTGCTGTAAAGGTGTCTGTTAGAACTATTGGACCTCCAGCTGGTTCTGCAGAGTCTCCGTTAGTGGGTTCTAACCGGACCTTCCTGCTTTCGGTCCTCCAGAGAACCACTCTGCTCCTCCAGACGTCACTGGTTACACCAACAACACCGACGGCATCCAGGTGGAGCGAACGCCGGCCGCTGGCACCGGAACCGGTACCGGCACTGCCGCCCCGAGACCGGCGCCCAGGTACGGCAACGCCGAGCTGATGGAGACCGGAGACGGTGAGTGGGAGGATTACATCAGTATTCATGATGTGTGCAAACGATGATTCAGTAACTCAGATGTTCCAGTTCAGTGGTTTTAAAGGAAAACGGCTCAGAAAGAAATATTCTAAACCAAAGACTGTAAAGTTCATCCACTGAAGCTGATCGGTGGAGATTTATTCTGTTCATGTTCTTGCAGACAGAAAACATATTTAACCTTTTACAAAACACGTTTTGTTTCACCCACAGATGAAATTATAATAAATATATGTACCAGTTTATTTGTATTAGGATGAAACTCTACAGGTGGGATTTAAAAAAGCAGCAAACGCTGACACCAGAGCAGATTGAAGAACCTGTTGGCATCAGAAAAGATGAATCGTCACGTTTCTGCAGAGACTTTAGAGAAGACGGAGTTAAGCCTTCCTTCTCTGGAGGGATGGAAGCAGCAGAGTTTGGTCAGACGTGGACGATGTCAGAGTTTACAGCTTGTTGGGATGTTTGGCTCGAAGAGACGCAACCAAACTCAGAAGGTTTCGCCATAAATCAGAAACGCTGTTGCTTGGCTGCCTCCTTCAGTCAGACAATATCAGAGCTGTTTGTCTTTTGGTGTCTGAGGATCTGAGGTTTGATTCAGGCTGTCGGAGCTCAGATTTAGTCCTTCTCCCTTTCCTCTGGTGTTTTCACTTTAATTACTGAAGGATTAAACAGTGAATCTGTCACAAGTCAGGCTCAGTTTACATGAAATAAATGTCTTTCTCTCAGTTTTAATCCGGAAATCATCACATTTTGGTACAAAACAGAAGATGGTGGGTTCGTTTATCCTCCTGTTGGAGCTCAGGTTGTTTCTGATGTTTTTTCTTATTCTTCCCACATTTTCTGGACATTCAAGCAGACGTTAGTGATTTTACATCGGATCTGTGGTAAACGTCAGAGTTCGGGCTGTGCAGGTGTGAAGGTGAAACAGATGCCGACAGTGTAAACGTGAGTTCTTCAGCCCTGAAAGCTTCATACAGCTGAAGTTATGAGGCTCACAAATGCTGGAAACAGTAATGAATTAAAAAGTTTCAACCCTCCTCTGTGGAGTTCAGGGCCTGGAACTGAAAGATATTCACAGCATGAAGGTAGAACCCTGATCCTGAGATGAAGAATCAGATGGCTGTGAGAGGGTTCGGGTTTCAGGAAACCGATGAAAACAACAAACTGCTGTCGTCACTCAGGATTTTACTGGCTGATCATTTTCTCCCTGAAAACAGAACTCAGCAGAGTTGAGCCTAAAATCAGAGGAGCCTCGCCTCGTAGCCACGATTCCTCACTCGGAGGTTCTCTAACGCAGGTTTAAAACACTGGTTGCCCAACCAGAACATCTGAACTCTGATTGGACTGTATTTGTGCTCTGCAGGAGTTCCGGTCAGCAGCAGAGTTTCAGCCAAAATCCAGCAGCTGGTCAACACGCTGAAGAGACCCAAGCGGCCGCCGCTCAGGGAGTTCTTCGTCGACGACTTTGAGGAGCTTCTGGAGGGTAACGGCTTCTCTCTTATTCTGAAAATACACAGTGAGTCTGTTAAGTGTTGATCCCCAGGAGGTGGAGAACATCACAACACCCTGAGTCAGAACAGAGCAGGAGAACCGATGAATAGAATTAGAGAAGAGGAACATTGATGTTAAGTGTGGCGACACAAAGACTCTGCAAACTAAAGCCTACAAAGAAGACATCTGGATCAACTTTATATGTCTGAGTCATTTAATATTTAGTATGTAGAGTTAGAGGGTAGATCTATTCTTATATTTATATTATTTATATGCACATTTTTAGTTTTTTAGTTTTTCCTGTCTCGTATATGTGTACCTCTGTTGAATGCTGCTATCAACAATTTCAATTTCTCCACTGTGAGATAAATAAAGGCACATCTTATCTTATCTTATGTAGATGTAGAGGGTAGATGTAGAGGGTAGATGTGGGGTTAGAGGGTAGATGTAGAGTTAGAGGGTAGATGTAGAGTCAGAGGGTAGATGTAGAGTTAGAGGGTAGATGTAGGGTTAGAGGGTAGATGTAGAGGGTAGATGTAGAGTCAGAGGGTAGATGTAGAGGGTAGGATTTTTGAGACTCCAACCGATGGATAAAACCAGTATTCACTCTATGATTTTAGTAAATGTGTCATGAGCAGCTGTAGTACCTGGTTGTTCCACCAGGTGGAGCCTCTTCCTGTTTGATCCTGTAGAGACCAGAGGAGGCATCACTCAGACTGCAGGTCATGGTGGCAGCAGAGAGCATTGTGGGAGTTTAGCAGCAATGGGACCATGACAGAGACTCTGAGGAGGTTCAGGACCTCCAGCTCATGGGTTAGGGTTAGGACATCAGACGTGAACAAGAATTTGGATCTGTTCAGGTTGGTGCTAAAACTAGTCAGTTGGATCCTGATCTTTGAAATCGGATCAGAACATCTGCAACTGGTAATTGAATCCCTAAAAGAATGCTAAACTACCCTTATTGCCCCCTAGTGGTTCGCTGCAGTACGTCTCATCAACCTCAGCCCTGGTGGGACGTTACCAAAAGTAAATGTAGTATAAATACTTCAATATGGACTAAAACCTCAATTAAAAAGGGGGAGTTTGGTTTGAGGAGCCAGAACCTAAAACTGACTGGTTTAGTTCCTGATCAGTGATTTTACCTACCGCAGAATGCAGTTAGCATTTTAGCATGTTAGCAAATATGTTTGTAGAAATGCATCAGTTTCACCGTTGAGGCTTTCAGGAGGACTCGTGCTGACTATTTACATCTCGCTTGAACACGAGCACCCCGATGAGCAGAGCTCCTCCCTGAACATCTGCTCAACGTTTCCTTCTGGTTTCAGAATCAAACGCTGCAGAGACACAAGTTGATTCATAATTCAAGGATGGATATTAAATGTGGGAAAGACTCGGCTTGGTTCAGTGTCTCTTTAAAATTCACTGCGGCTGCTGATTGAGACGTGTTCCTGTGAACGTTGTGTGTGATACAGCGACACAACATGAACACAACCTCAGCCACAGCATTCATATTTACCGACAGAAGTCTCGTCACTGTGTTTAATAAACGAGCTGCAGTTTGAGCGTTTGTGGCAGAACCGTTGATGTGAACGGCTGCTGGATTCATTCCCTCCTGCTTCACGTCCATCTGCATTCAGACAGAAAGCAACACGTTGTCACCGCTAACACTCACCGCTAACACAACCAGGCTGTTCTGACTGGACTTTATGTCTCGCTTATGAATTATTGATACCTCTGTGCCTTAACATCCAGATTATTGGGACTGTTGTGTTTTAGTTCAGGGTTAGGGCCATGTCGGTGGAGCTCTGTGGTTCAGAGAATCCATTAGCGTCTCTTAGCTAAAGATGACAGAACTGTGAGCTCAACGCTTGACGCTGTGTTTCCTCCTGTCGGCCTCCAGTGCAGCAGCCAGACCCCAACCTGCCCAAAGCTGAGGGTGCCCAGATGGTGGCGCTGCAGGGCGAGCAGCTGGGCGTGGTCACCAACTGGCCCCCGTCCCTGGAGGCGGCACTGCAGCGCTGGGGAACCATCTCCCCGAAGGCGCCCTGCCTCAGCACCATGGACACCAACGGGAAGCCGCTCTACGTGCTCACCTACGGTAGGTTCTGACCCAGCAGCAGTCAGCGACACCGGTCTGGGCTCATTAGTTCATTAGTTCATTAGTTAACTGTAAACCTCCATTACTGTGGTGATGATGATGATGATGATGATGAAGATGATGATGGTGATGATGATGATG
>NW_007578984.1:167792-169176 GCF_000690725.1 Stegastes partitus
TGATGATGATGATGATGATGATGATGATGGTGATGTTGATCTCTAGCTGGCCTTCAGGATCCATCCCAGGGTGAGCTCCAGGGTTTGTGCTGCTGAATGTGAACCTGTTTGCCGTCAGCCTGGTTGTGTTTCTTCAGAGAGAACCAGTGATGCAGGATGGTCTCCTGAAGCTGCAGATGAACCACATCACAGGCAGCTGACATTGAACAGATAAACGCTGAGACTCCTGCACAAAGCTTCTCTCTGTGTTTGGTTTGCAGTGTTTTCTCTGATGGACACACCAGAGCTGCTGGTTGTTCTTCTGGATGAATTGATCAGTTGTTTGATCTGTAAAATGTCGGGAAAAGGAGAAACATGTGGGTCAGAGTTTCCTCAGACGTCTTGTTTAGATGTTCAGTTTAGTGTCACAGAGGAAAGAACCAGAAAACTTTCACTGAAGGAGCTGAAACCACAGAGTTTACAGTTTTTATTTCAACTGACCCAGTCACCACTTATCAGAATAGTTGACATTGTTAGTTGATCAATAATTAGTTAATCAATTCTTTAGCTGCAGCTCTGTTCAGTTGTAGAGATAAATCTTCACACGTTCTCCTTCGCTGCTGTAAACAGTGATGAGCTGGCAGCGTTTCTCTGCGGTGGCTTCCACCTGTTCTGTCTGATCTGTCGCTTCTCTGACTCGTGGACTTGGTCTGACTCGTCCTTCTGAAGCCCTCCAGCTGTGGTCTGCTCAGGTCAATAAAGGTGTGTGTCTGCTTGCAGGTAAACTCTGGTCCAGGAGCGTGAAGGTGGCCTTCAACCTGCTGCACAAACTGGGAACCAAGCAGGAGCCGCTGGTCCGGCCAGGAGACCGGGTCAGTCCCAGTTCATCAGAACAGGACAATGTGTATAAAAACAGCTGACAGTGATGTGCAGGTCCCTGTAGACAACATCTGTCTGTCAGCAGCAGCACATCTGGACTATAAGGATTCATTTCATGACAAAATGTTCTAAAAACTAATTATTGATTAGGACATTTTTACAGTTTGGTCCTTTTTTTCCTTTTCTTTTTAAACAGTCAACGTGTAAATTAATATTTTATTTGTGATTTGACCAGATTTTATCTGATATTTAACAGAACAAGAAAAATGTTAAAATAACATCTAAAAATGAGCGTTAATATACATAATTTATTGTCATTATTATTATTATTATTATTATTATTATTATTATTATAAATTGGTAATTTAAGTTAATGAACTTTTAAACTTCTGAGAAACAGCAGAAAATACAAGATTTTTCTAAGGATTTTGGTTCTTTTAAACCTCCCGCTTGGTTTTTACTCAACACTTGTATATTACATTATATTACATTATATTATATTATATTATATTATATTATATTATAT
>NW_007578984.1:169202-192743 GCF_000690725.1 Stegastes partitus
TACAGAAACTTTTATTTATTATATATTATGTGATTATATTGTGATGATCACATCAGAGCTCCACACAGAAGAGACGCTGAAATAAAAGCTTCCTCGTCTGTGTTTCATCTTTATTTTCGGGTTTCAGGTTTTTGTGCGTCATCATTAAATCACAGCTTCTCTGTGTTTCCTGCTCACTTCAAACTACAGACGCTTTGCTTCAGTGAGCAGAGAGACGCCAGCGCTGAGCAGAAGCTCCACGTCTGCAATAACCATGAGTTCAATTAGAAACCACGAGGAAGCTTTTATTTTGGTAACGTGCTTCAGAGGTTTTGTGTTTGTGGAGAATCTGATGTGATCCGGTCTAAAGGAGGCGCCATTCTCAGCTGATACTGTTTGATATGAAAACTTCCTGCAGATTCCACATAATCAGCAAAACAACCAGGAAATATGAGTTGGAATGAAAACCATCTGGCGTGAGCCCCAGTGTTCTACTTTATTTACTGCAGTTTGTTAGGATATCCCAAATTATGTACAGTAATTTATTTGGATATTCTACTTTATTTAAGATATTCCACTTTACTTACTCCAGTTTATGAGGACGTTTGTCTGTGTTTGACCTCCTGACCTCCATCCATCCATCCCATAATGTGGTGCTGCCTGCAGGTGGCGCTGGTGTTCCCCAACAACGACCCGGCCGCCTTCATGACAGCGTTCTACGGCTGCCTGCTGGCCGAGGTGGTTCCGGTTCCCATCGAGGTTCCGCTCACCAGGAAGGTTGGTAAAACACTAAAACAGAACCGGTTCTCAAAGACCATAAGTCCAGTTTGGATCAAACGTTTAAAGAACGTTTGGCTCCGTGTCAAATCCTCACATCTTTAGAAGAGTTTTGGTTTTTGTCATAAACTGTTAATTTCAGCTTCATTGATGAAGCTTTGCTCCTGTGTGTCCTCTCTGGTTCCTCTTTCTCTGCCTGATTCGTGTAATTTTCTGTTTCCTTGTTGTCATTCGGTCTTTTTTCACTATCTTGTATTTTCCACTTTTTTTTTTAAAGATTTTATTGTTGGCCTTTATTGACAGTGAAAGATAGACAGAGAAACGTGGGAATGACATGCAGCAAATGAACCCGGGACGCTGCATCGGGGACTAGAGCCCTGTACATGGGCCGCCTGCCCTACCCACTGAGCTGTCCAGGCGCCCATATTTTCCTTTTTTTTGTGCATTTTTTGGCCTCTTTTTGTCTTTTTTCACTATTTTGTGCCTTTTTTCTCTCCGTTTGTGTATTTCTTTCCTTATTTTGTGTTTTTTTTTTTGTCCTCATTTTGTGTCGTGTTTGTCGCTCCGTGTCTCTTTGGGACAGTTTTATCTGCTTTCTGTCTTTTCTGTCTACTTAATGCTGTTTAGCGTCTCGGCTCAGAGCACTGAGCTTTCAGGCAGATCAGATGAGATGCTGCCGTGAGAGGACCGACGGTGTGTTTCTGCAGAGTGAACGTGAGCTCTGTCTGATGTGAGGCGGTCCAGGTCCATCGTCTTCATGAACGTGGTCCAGATGTTTGTTTTCTGTGAACTCGGAGCTGCAGGACTTGAAGCAGCTCGTCTCCGGTGTTCAACTGTTGGCTTGTGTGTCGCTGCAGGACGCTGGCAGCCAGCAGATCGGCTTCCTGTTGGGCAGCTGTGGCGTGACGGTGGCTCTGACCAGCGACGCCTGCCACAAGGGGCTGCCCAAGAGCCCCACCGGGGAGATCTCACAGTTCAAAGGTCCAGACCCGGAACCCGATCTGTAGCGTCTTTGTGCTTCTGCGTTAACTCGTCAGATTAATCTGAACTCGTCCCTCCTCTTTTAAAAGCCGCCATCACAGGAAACAACCCAAACCTCCGATCTGCGACCTGAAAATTCAAGTCGATACCAAAACAGACGATTCTGTAGCGCTTAGCAGCTTTAAATAACGAGATTTCCAGCTAATTTAAACACAGTAAAACAGTTTTTACTCATATTGTTAAAGGATAAATTCATATTTGATAAAATACAGATTTTTTTTAATTGTAAACTTTATTTGTTTTTTTTGTTTTTACAGTCGACACGTGAACACGTTTCAAAAATTCACCATTTTAATAGTTTTATTATAATGAAAAATTATTTGTAAAAGACCTTTTTCTTTCTTTTTTTTGGCCTGATATAGATATATATGCACACAAAATGCAATTTGTAAAAATTCAGATTTTTGATCTGGACATTATTTACATATTTGAACATTTAACATTTAAATTAATATTTCTTTCTGTGATTTAACAAAACAGGAAATATTTGTAAAATAAAAGAATATTTACCATTTTTCAGGTCCTAACATACTGAAATAATGATATTATCAGTTTAGTTAAATTCAGTAAAAACTGTGCAGATGTTATAAAATAACTAACGAGCATTTGGACTTTTGTTTTGAAGGAATTTCTGAGGATTAGAATCGATCAAATACGTTTAATTCAAAAGCACCATCGCTGCATCCCGGGCTTAGCTCCGCCCACAGAGCCTCTGATTGGCTCATAGACATGTTACCTGACATTGTTTTTTATAGAATTACAGACAGAATGAGAATAAAATAGAAAAACAGTAAAATTCAAACAGATGTTTGCAAAACAGTAACAGTAACAGTAAAATAGAATCGAATCAGTTATTGTTTTATGTTGTTCAAATTATTTAAATAGATAAATAAAAAGCTGTATCACTGTTTTCATAGGTTGCATTTGGGAACACATTCTATTATGTTCTATTCTGTTCCATTCTACTCTGTTCTGTTCTATTCTATAGTGTTCTATTCTAGTCTAGTCTCATTGTGCTCTGTAGTTACTAACTGCAAAACACTCTGTCATGTGACACGTTTTTAACCCAATCAGAGGCTGTGTGGGCGGAGCTAAGCCCAGCCTGCAGTGATGGTGCCCCGACACATTAACACTGAACATTGGAGTGAATTAAGCGGTTTAATATTTCTATTCTACAATTTCCATCCATTTTATTGTTCTGTTCCTTTATCTGACTCATGAGTGTTGCTCTTAGAAGATGGGTCATAATCTTAATTATGAGTTTTAATTCTTCTGCCTCATTCTAGTTCTCACTCGACTCTATAATCGTATAGTTCTGGATACAGTGGCTTTCACTGAGTCTCTTGTTAAATTATTGCAGCAGGATTTATTAAAATTCTTCCTCAGTGTGGATCCATGTATGTTCAGATGGAACCGGACCATCAGAACCTGTGTGTTTTATTATGGGATGTGTGCTTTGTGTCCAGGCTGGCCCAAACTGTTGTGGTTTGTCACCGAGTCCAAGCACCTGTCCAAACCGCCCAGAGACTGGTTCCCTCACATCAAGGACGCCAACCAGGACACAGCCTACATCGAGGTAACCCAGTTCTGGTTCCGTCTCTACATGTCAGAGAGGACATTCAGTAGTATAACAGCATCAGAACTGACCTTTACTGGTGTGTTCCAGTACAAGACGTGTAAGGACGGCAGCGTGCTCGGCGTCACCGTCATGAGGATATCGATGCTGACCCACTGCCAGGCCTTGACTCAGACCTGTTCGTACACAGAAGGTGAGACTCTGACAGGTTGTGACTGATCTCTGCTCTGATTGGC
Organism: Stegastes partitus; assembly: GCF_000690725.1. Taxonomy (NCBI): domain Eukaryota; kingdom Metazoa; phylum Chordata; class Actinopteri; family Pomacentridae; genus Stegastes; species Stegastes partitus. The sequence goes on from NW_007578984.1 coordinate 172,812, forward strand.
TGTAGCCACCTCCTTTCTCATGACTCCTTCCTGTTCCTGCTGCAGCCGAGACCATCGTGAATGTTTTAGACTTCAAGAAGGATGTGGGGCTGTGGCACGCCGTGCTCACCGTAAGAACCCACACCTCTGGATTTACATGACTTTCTATTTTGCAGTGTGCTGACAACTGAACATGTGTGTGTGTGTTTGTGTGTGTGTCTGTGTCTGTGTGTGTGTGTGTCAGAGCGTGATGAACATGATGCACGTCATCAGCATCCCCTACGCCCTGATGAAGGTCAACCCTCTGTCCTGGATCCAGAAGGTCTGCCAGTACAAAGGTAGCACACAAACCCAGAACCTGCTGCAGAACCGGGTCGTTTCACTGCTCCTCCCTCTAACGCTGCCTCCTCCTCTTCCAGCTAAGGTGGCCTGTGTCAAGTCCCGGGACATGCACTGGGCTCTGGTGGCCCACCGGGACCAGAGGGACGTCAACCTGAGCTCGCTGAGGATGCTGCTGGTGGCTGACGGGTCCAATCCTTGTAAGACCACAGAGACACCAGCCAGAACCTCCTCAGAACCATCTGGTTCTGTATCTGCAGTACCTTTATCTACTGACCAGTTCTACCTTCAGACTGTGAATGTTCCAGAGTTCCAGATCCTTGAGGTCCAGAGAGGAGGGTCCAGATGGATCACTTTAATGGACTTTTTCCATCATTTCTGAGCCTCAGAACTTCATCAGTACAGCAGATAGACACATGACATGTAGGAGGAAGAACACATCTGGGGGGGAAGGAGCCTGAGCTTGTGTGGGAGGTTGAGCGATATCGGCTAGATATAGTCGGCCTCACCTCCACACACAGACTGGGCTCTGGAACCCAACTCCTGGAGAGAAGCTGGACGCTCCATTTCTCTGGTGTTGCCTGCGGGGAGAGGCAGTGGGCTGGAGTGGGCCTGCTCATTGCCCCCCAGCTTAGCCGCCACGTGTTGGAGTTCACCCCAGTGAACGAGAGGGTTGCGTCCTTACGCCTCCGGGTTGGGGACAGGTTTCTCACTGTTGTCTCGGCCTTCGGGCCCAACAGCAGTGCAGAGTACCCGGCATACTTGGAGTCCCTGGGAGGGGTACGAGATAGTGCCCCGACTGGGGACTCCTTTGTTCTGCTGGGGGACTTCAACGCCCACGTGGGCAACGACAGTGAGACCTGAAGAGGGATGATCGGGAGGAACGATGATCGGGAGGAACCGAGTGGTGTTGTGTTGTTGGACTTCTGTGCTAGTCACTGTTTGTCCATCACGAACACCATGTTCGAGCACAAGGATGTCCACATGTGCATGTGGCACCAGGACACCCTAGGCCGGAGGTCGATGATCAACTTTTTAGTTGTATCATCAGACCTCCGGCCACGTTTCTCGGACACTTGGGTAAAGAGAAGGGCAGAGCTGTCCACCGATCACCACCTGGTGGTGAGTTGGATCCGCTGGCAGGGGAAGAAGCTGCACAGACCTAAGCGTATTGTGAGGGTCTGTTGGGAACGTCTGGCGGAACTCTGTGTCAGCAGGGTTTTCAACTCCCACCTCCAGGTGAGCTCCCAAATTCCGAGGGAGGCTGGAGACATGGAGGCCGAGTGGTCCATGTTCTCCTACTCAATTGTCGCTGCTGCCGCTCGTAGCTGTGGTCGTAAGTTCTCTGGTGCCTGTCATGGCGGCAATCCCCGAACCCGGTGGTGGCAGCCTGAAGTCAAGCTGAAGGACTCAGAGGCGGACTCGCCCATCACCCAGGCTGAAGTCACCGAGGTGGTTAGAAAGCTCCCTGGTGGCAGAGCTCCGGGGGTGGATGAGATCTGTCCTGAATACCTTAAGTCACTGGATGTTGTGGGATTGTCCTGGCTGACACATCTCTGCAACATCGCGTGGCAGTCGGGGACAGTGCCTCTGGATTGGCAGACTGGAGTGGTGGTCCAGCTCTATACCCTCCATCGGGTGCTCGAGGGCTCATGGGAGTTCGCCCAACCATCCATATGTGTTTTGTGGATCTGGACAAGGCGTTCGACCGTGTTCCTCGTGGAATCCTGTGGGGGGTGCTTCGGGAGTATGGGGTACGGGGCCCTCTGTTAAGGGCTGTCCATTCCCTTTACAACCACAGCAGAAGCATGGTTCACATTGCCGGTAATAAGTCAGACCTGTTCCCAGTGCACGTTGGCCTCCACCAGGGCTGCCCTTTGTCACCGGTTCTGTTCATTATTTTTATGGACAGAATTTCTCAGCGCAGCCAGGGGGAGGAAGGGGTTCGGTTTGGGAACCACAGAATTTCATCTCTCCTGTTTGCAGATGATGTTGTTCTGTTGGCTTTATCAAACCAGGACCTTCAGCGTGCACTGGGGCGGTTTGCAGCCGAGTGTGGGGCGAGCGGGATGAGGATCAGCACCTCCAAATCCGAGGCCATGGGTCAAGTATCTCGGGGTCTTGTTCACGAGTGAGGGGCGGATGGAGCGTGAGATTGACAGACGGATCGGTGCAGCATCTGCAGTGTTGCGGTCGCTGTACCGGACCATCGTGGTGAAGAGAGAGCTGAGCAAGGCAGCAAAGCTCTCGATTTAATCTACATTCCTACTCTCACCTATGGTGATGAGATCTGGGTAATGACCGAAAGAACAAGATTGCGGATACAAGCGGCCGAAATGAGTTTCCTCCGCAGGGTGGCTGGGCGCCCCCTTAGAGATAGGGTGAGGAGCTCAGTCACGCGGGAGGAGCTCGGAGTAGAGCTACTGCTCCTCCACGTCGAAAGGAGCCAGCTGAGGTGGCTCGGGCATCTTGTTCAAATGCCTCCTGGACGCCTCCCTGGGGAGGTGTTCCGGGCGCATCCCACCGGGAGGAGGCCTCGGGGAAGACCCAGGACACGCTGGAGAGATAATGTCTCTCAACTGGCCTGGCGGTCCCCCCAGAAGAGCTGGAGGGGGTGTGTGCAGATCGGGAAGTCTGGGCGGCTTTGCTAAGGCTGCTTCCTCCGCGACCCGACTCAAGATAAAGCGGAAGAAGATGGATGGATGGAACACACCTGAGTTCTGGTAGAACCTGACACCAGATCAGTTCTACATTCATCCAGGTGTCTCAGTCTAAACACTAGACCTGGTTCTGTTCATGTCCTCTGTCAGCAACATGAAAGTTATTCCCTCAGAGTGGATCCTGTCTACAGATGGTTCTGGTGTGTTCTGGAGGTAAAACAGTCCTTCCATCGTCTAAAACTGGTTCTGACCAACCATCATCACACATGCTGATATGAGCCTGGAAAGTTTACCCAGAATGCACTTTGTAAAGTTTCCTCTGGTGAATGATCAGAACCAGAACCACATCCAGGNTCGTAAACATGTAAGAAGTTTAAGGTGAAGCTGTTGGTGAAGAATCCATCTGAGCCTCCGCGGACCTCCTCCGGGTCTTTAGTCTTCAATAACTTTCGTATATTTCATGAAGCAAAGCACAGTTTGACCTCCACACGATGAACATGTTCAGAGCTGCAGGTCCTTGAAGTCCAGAGGAGGGTCAAAATATTGAAGTCTTTAATTCAAGTTCTGTTGTCCAACGTCTTTGAGGCTCATAAATGTAGGAGATGCAAACTTAAAGTCTGTTTTTACACAGAATGAATCCTGTCTACAGATGGTTCTGGAGGTCCAATAGTCCTTCCATTGTGTAGAACTGGTTCTGACAACCACCATCACACATGCTGATATGAGCCTGGAAAGTTTACCCAGAATGCACTTTGTAAAGTTTCCTCTGGTGAATGATCAGAACCAGAACCACATCCAGGGTACCAATGATTGTTTCTATGACTCTATGTCATAGACATTAGACTGGTTCCACGATGAGCCATCCCATAATACTGATGCTACCAGCTGCTGACAGAAGACATGAGCAGAACCAGGTCCAGTGTTCAGACTGAGACACCTGGATGGATGTAGAACTGATCTGGTGTCAGGTTCTACCACCATCAGTCTGGACCTCCTCTGTGGAACATCAGAACTCCAAACATTAAATGTGTCCTAATGAAGGAACCAGAACTGCTGCAGGTTCTTACTCAGTTATTGGAACAGAACCAGGCAGGTCCAGAGTCTTGAGGTTCTATAAAGTCGTCTGTTGTGTAGTAAACGGCTGGTTGTGTGTTTCAGGGTCCATCTCGTCCTGTGACGCTTTCCTCAACGTCTTCCAGACCAAAGGACTGAAACAGGAAGTGATCTGTCCCTGTGCTAGTTCCCCGGAAGCCCTGACGGTGGCCGTCCGCAGGTACACAACGCATGACACACAACACAGGTACACAACAGACACACAACACAGACACACAACACAGATACAGATAGTGTAATCTTCACTTTGTCCTTTAATATCCCCGTCCACGTTTCTGATCACCTTCTAAAAACACTGTGACTTTCCACAATATTCAGATTTTCTACAGATTAATTTTTTGCTCACGGTTCCTTCAGTATTTCCAGATTTACTTCAGAAACATTCAGTTCTTCCCTTCATCGTGTAGTTCTCGGTTCCAGAGGTTCTGTCCTGCTTCAGTCTGTAAACCCAATGTGTGGTGTCGCCCCCTGCAGGCCGCTGGAGGAAGGCAGCTCCCCGCCGGGCCGCGGCGTTCTGTCCATGCAGGGTCTGAGCCACGGTGTGATCCGGGTCGACTCGGAGGAGAAGCTGTCGGTTCTGACGCTGCAGGACGTGGGCTCGGCGATGCCTGGAGGTGAGGCAGAGATCCACCAGGTCCTGTTCTGGAGCCGCTGAGCGTTCTGGAAACTGGACCGCCGGTCCGGCAGCCCGACGCACTTTAAAGACAGTTTTACAACTTTTCAGACTTAAAGCTTTTATTTGCGTCTTTCTTTGCTTTTTGTTTCATCTGAACTGAAGCTGCAGGTTTCCATCAGCGGGCAGACGCTCTGGCTGAGTGACTAACGAGGACGTGATCGGGCGTAACTTAGATAAATGAATGTTTTTTTAGTTACATGGATGTGATGCTTCTGTTGGAAAGAAAACAAAATAATTCAGATTTTACTGTTAGCTGCTGTGTGATGGATTCAGACCTGCAGAGATTAAATCCAACTGAAGCACAGAAACAACAGAGAAACCAAACTGATGAGCAGACAGATGATAGACGACGTTTACCTGAATATCCATGCAGGTTGGAAATGTGAACAGAAAACAAAGTTATGCTCTTTAACGGCAGCAAACATGAAGTTTGCTCTGAACACGTCAACACAATGAGAGGAGCAGGTCAGTCACCGGTTTATTAAAGCTGGAACAGTCGTCAGCTGCTGTTGGAAACAAGGAATCAGTTTGAGTCATTTTTAAATAAAACAGCAGAATTCTGTGATTCAGCTCCTTGATCTGAATATTTTCTGGTTTCTTTCCTCTGTGAGCGTAAACTGAAGGTCTTTGGACAAAGCAATGATTTCAGACGTGTTAGAACCAGCTGATGGATCCAGTGCAGCTCTGTTGTTCTGCAGACATCAGAGGTTGTGAGAAGGTTCTAACTGTGAGGATGGTGTTCTCTGTGTCCCAGCTGTGATGTGTGTGGTGAGGCCTGAAGGCGTCCCTCAGCTCTGTAAAACTGACGAGATCGGAGAGTTGTGCGTTTGTACAGTTGCCACGGGAACCTCATATTATGGTCTGACTGGCATGACCAAGAACACCTTCGAGGTGAGAGCGTAAACGCTTTGATTCGTTGCTTCTCTGCCTCGTTGACGCCGTGGTTCCTCACCGTTCCTCTGCCGTCTCTGCAGGTCTTCCCGGTGTCCAACGGCGGTTCTCCCATCAGTGAGTTTCCCTTCACCAGAACCGGCCTGCTGGGCTTCATTGGACCTGCAGGTCTCATATTTGTTGCTGGGAAGATGGATGGTCTGATGGTGGTCGGAGGGCGTCGGCACAACGCCGATGATATCGTTGCCACGGCGCTGGCTGTGGAGCCAATGAAGTTCGTCTACAGGGGCCGGTAAGAAATCCTTCATGTCAAAGTGACGACAGGATTTTACAAAGTTATGCCAATTAATTACAAAAATATAAAACCGCCGTGCTTCACAGTGGGGATGGTGTGTTTATGGTGATGTTCAGTGTTTGGTGTCCTCCAAACATAGTGTCTACTCTGATGAACAAAAAGCTCCATTCTGGTCTCCTCAGACCAGAGAACCTTCTTCCAGGTGTCTTCAGAGTGTCCACATGTCTTCTGGTGAACTGTGGTCCAGATTTAATCTGAGTTTTTGTCTTGGCTCCCATAAAGCTTTGATGGTGAAGAACATTCTGTGTATTTGTTGTATGTTATACAAGCTGATCATAGTTGTCACCTGCTGAACACTTTCAGTTGGAAGTTTTATTCAGTAAACCTCGTGAGGTGGTACCGTTCAGCCTGCAGCCTCGGCTCAGGTTCAGGCTCATTTATTCAGTTTGGAGGCTGCAGTTTGTGGTGGACCTGACGCCTGCTGACTCAGCGCTGTGTTCTGCAGGATAGCCGTGTTTTCCATCACGGTGCTTCATGACGAGAGGATCGTGGTTGTAGCTGAGCAGCGACCGGACTCGACCGAGGAGGACAGTTTCCAGTGGATGAGCCGAGTTCTGCAGGTACACAAACATTTATCTGCACTGTATACGCAGGTCCATACACCAGCATGCACAGAGTATTTATCAGAACCACAAAGACCGACTCCTCTGAAGGGAGTCCCATCCTGTCGCTGGGCTCTCAGACAAAGTGATGACGTACGGAGATTTTTCTATTTTAGTCGTCTGAACTCCAAAACCTGCGGACGTGTTTCAGAAGAAGCGTTTTCTCCACAAAATATTTTACAGAATGTCCGACAGACTGACTCATGAGGACGTTGCTGGTTTTGGTTTTTCCATTCAATCTGTTGACAGGAAGAAGACGACTGACTGATGCTTCAACACAAACCAGCTCAGCAAAACACAGTTTCACAGAATCCTTCATGAAGCAGCAGAACTCTTCCTTCTCACCACACTTCTGTCTCCTAAACACACTGTGATCCGATACGTTCACAGACGGATCCAGTCTAAGTCCCTGCTGCAGCTCCAGATCTCCGTTAGCCGCCGAGGCCGCGGTGGTGAAGCTATAAAAGACGTCTGGGCTGCAATAAAACCAGATTCTCTTTATTCCATCTCAGATACTGTTCAGCTGTTTTTCCATTTAGCTCTGTTTTCAAAAGAGGCTGAATGACTGGATACGATGCTGAACATGAAACGAGACTGTCGTGACCATAGAACATGTAAATGCAGCTGTTTGCAGAAGTTTCAGTCAGATGTTTGCAGTAATTACTACAGATGCTCTGATCAAGTTTCATTGCCTCCAGTCCAATCTGAGTCACACACAAAGTCCTGATCTGGTACCAACCTCCTGATAATACACACATCAAGTACAGTAACGTTATTAAAGTCAGTCCCAGACCTGTATTCTCGACATGATGTCACTCATCATAGACCAGCTGTAGTACCTGGTTGTTCCACCAGTTGGAGCCTCTTCCTGTTTAATCCTGTAGAGACCAGAGGAGGCGTCACTCAGACTACAGCTCATGGTGGCAGCAGAGAGCATTGTGGGAGTTTAGCAGCAACAGGACCATGACAGAGAGTGTGAGGTTCATGAGCTCCAGCTCATGTGATCCATCAAGTGTTCCCACAGCAGCAGTTTTAGACGTGAAGAATCGGGTCGCTTCGTCCTTCTAAATAAAAAACAGCAGAACCAACAAGACAGAAAATGGCACAAACGAGGCATTAAACGACAGAAAAGGGACCAAACTGTCTCCAGATGTCATTGAGATTTCACTGAGTCTGTTCTCAGACTAACTCCTGGTCACGTGTTCCAGGCCATAGACGGGATCCACCAGGTCGGGGTCTACTGTCTGGCCCTGGTTCCCTCCAACACCCTGCCCAAGACTCCTCTGGGAGGAATCCACCTGTCCGAGACCAAACAGCTCTTCCTGGAGGGGGCGCTGCACCCCTGCAACGTGCTCATGTGTCCGCACACCTGCGTCACCAACCTGCCCAAACCCCGGCAGAAACAACCAGGTAACGCTGACAACACTCAGCAACAACATCAGCAGCCGCCAACACCCGACAACACCCGACAACACCCGTCAACACCCGACAACACCCGACAACACCCGTCAACACCCGACAGCACCCGACAACACCCGACAACACCCGACAACACCCGACAACACCCGTCAACACCCGACAGCACCCGACAACACCCGACAACACCCGACAACACCCGTCAACACCCGACAACACCCGACAACACCTGACAACACCCGACAACACCCGACAACATACAGTCTGAGTTAAACCCTGAATCAAAGAAACAAAGAGTTGTTCTGAGAAACAATACACGTAAGATGGTTGAGACGCGAATGAAGGTTTATTTAAATGTGAGGAAACAATCATCAGAATCTTTTTTGACTCTGTTGTGCTGCACAAAGTTTAAAGGACAAATAACAACAGAAGCAGGTGTTACAGCTCTAATGAAAGCAAATCAAACGTAGTCTGAAGGTGTTCAGATGAACAGAGATGCGGTTCATCAGTGAGACAGAATGAAAGATTCTCCTGATTAAAGTATGAAACTTACCGTCAGGAGCAAACTGACGACTGAAGTGCAGTTTTTCTAAATGTGTGGTTCTCGTCCAGTTCTAGAGCTCAGAGACGTGAGCAGCAGGATTCAGCGCCGTGTTGTTACCGGACCATGAGCTGAGCTTTGACTTTTGTCTTCACTGTGTAGGAAACAACATTTACATCAATCGTTCACTCTGATGTAGAGAAATCCTGTTTTTTCTATCAACACGTGTTAAGAACATCTGTCCGATCTAAGCGGGTTCAGTAGAACCTGGTAGAAAGTCTGGATTAATCAAGCTTGGCTTAACAAATGAACGCAGCATTAAACCTGCTGTCACTTCTGTTCTGTTGTGGTTCTGCAGAGATCGGCCCGGCCTCGGTGATGGTGGGGAACCTGGTGTCGGGGAAGCGGATCGCTCAGGCCAGCGGCAGAGATCTGGGTCAGATCGAAGACAACGACCAGGCAAGGAAGGTGTGTGTGAGAGGGGGCGCTGGTTTTCTACACCTGCATCGACGCCGGCCACATGTTTGTGTTCACATCTCACACTCTGTTCAGTCGTCTGCAGTTTGGTCGCTAACTAGAGACCCAGAAAGGGCAGAACCGAGACACAGAGCGAGACAAACGAGACAAAAAACAACAGAACTGAGACAAAACGTCACAAAGAAAAATGAGACAAAGAAAGATGAAAACAGCAGCAAAGCTCGTTCATAGAAGACCAGAGTTTAACGTGAAGCTGATAGAATCCAGAAAAATAACACGAAGCAGAAATATTAGTTAAATTCAGTAATAATAATAATAAGAATAATAATAAGAATAATAATAGTAATAATAATAAGAATAGTAGTAATAATAATAGAACAGAACAGATCTTTGTTGTCACTGTTAAACACAACAACAGGCAGATCAGCAGCATAAATACAACAAAGAGCAGAATAAAGATAATTATTACTATTTAAATATTTAATTATTTGAAATTTAAATACATTTTTCTTTTAATTGATTTTTATTAGTTATTCGTTATAGAATTATTTAGAATGAGCTGCATATAGTGTAATGAAAGAGCAGTTATCCTCAATAACGTGGACATATTAGTTGGAAATCCACCCGTTCATCCGTCCATCCACCCGTTCATCCATCCATCCACCCGTTCATCCATCCATCCACCTGTTCATCCGTCCACGGCTGTGGAAACCAGCCCCCTGTGTGGCTGACTGTGGCTCCCTCTGAGCGTCTCTTCGGGTTTCTTCTGCGTCATCATGTTTAGTCCAGAAGGTCGACTGAGTGTGAACCAACAGCAGCTTCAGATCTTCAGATCTTCACACACGTTGTGTTCGGAGGCATCCAGCGTCTGAGGAAACGCTGCTGTCGCTCTGTTCATGTTGAACTTCAGCAGGAGGCCGACGCTCGTTTGCAGCAATGAAAGTTCAGCGAAGGCGTCGAGCCGCTGAGCGATTCTGCTTTAGATTAATTGTGAAAAATTAGAGTTTTTAACATCTATACATCCGTATAAGTTCTCTTCACTTGAGACAAGATGCTAAACAGTCATCAGAGCTGCAGGTCTGAATGGCAAAGATCCAGAATCATCTTCAGAACAATCCATGGGCCGTCTGAATACACAACACGCAGCAAGTTTACATGAAGAGCTATGTTAGCATTAGCCATAACAGGACAATCCCAAGCGTTAGCATGCTGAGGGGCTAACGTGTCTAACATTAGCATTAGCCACAACAACAGGAACATCCATAGTGTTAGCATGCTGTGGGGCTGAACAGGAGAAAATATTTGATCTTTACACCCCGTTATTGTTTCATTATAGGAGCCTGAAAACAATCCTTTGTTAGCTCAAACCAGACCTGGCTGAGTCAGGGATCTGTTTTTATTTTTTTAAGTTATTTTTTTGGCCTTTATTTAAATAGTGCAGTGAGAGAGAGGCAGGAAAGTGGGGAGAAGAATGAGGGAAGGACGTGTGGGAAAGAGCCATGAGCGGGATTCAAACTCATGACCTCCACATTGGGTCTGAAGCCCTGCACATGGGACGCCAGCTCAGCCAGGTGCCCTGTACGGCGCCCAGGGATGTGTTTTATACTCAGTGCTCTCATTAGCTTCTGAGGTCTGTCTGACGGTGTAACACCAGAGGGCGTCTCTGACTTGTCCGTCGTGGTTTTTATTCTCTGTACGGCGTGTTTGTGTTCCAGTTCCTGTTCCTGTCGGAGGTGCTGCAGTGGCGAGCTCAGACGACTCCGGACCACGTCCTGTTCACGCTGCTCAACTCCAGGGTAACGTCAGCGTCTGCTTCAGGTCCTCCATGTTCATTAGGAGGAGGATGAGATTATAACAGGACAACACAGTCTGGATGTGACAGACAACGACAGGAGGAGGCAGAACAACAGGAGGAAGTGATTTATGACGCGTTTGTTAAGGTGTTGTTATTCAATCTGAGTCCGTCTGAACGTGTCCCTCTTGTTCCTGTGCTCTCGCCTCCTGCAGGGAACCGTCTCCAGCTCCCTGACCTGCCTGCAGCTGCACAAGAGGGCGGAGAAGGTCGCCGCCCTGCTGGCCGAGCGAGGCCACCTGCAGGACGGAGACCACGTGGCCCTCGTCTACCCGCCAGGTGACAGACTTACCAACACCTGAGAGACCCGTGAAAAATGTAGATGGGCGTCTCCACGGACCAGACAGTCAGTCAGAGGAGAAAAGAAAACATCCACATTTAATTCTGAATGTTTGACTTTTTCTCTACAAGCCAGTTAATTATCAAACAGCTGGAGGTGAATAATCTGAACTCGGCAAGTCTAAAAGACGCCTTGTTGATGAGAAAAGCTCCAGAATCACAGAACCTGGAACTGTGTTTTCAGTTGTCCGACGGTCCTTAAACTACCCATCTCAGCCCAAACTGAAGATTTCCCTAAAATCATTTTATTCTGCAGGCGTCAGTGAATAATTTGCAAAAAGCAAACTGCATAAAACAGATTCTGAGAAATAACAATAAATGTAAACCTCCTCAGTGCAGCCGTGAAGCCACGACGGGCTCAGCTGTTTTATTTATTTCATACATTTTTATTAATTTAATATTTTAAATACTTGTTTAGTTGTTTTGGAAAAATCCTAAAAATGTTCTTCATGATGCTCGTTTAGTCTCAGAATGATTAGAAATCAGCCGAGTTATCAGAAACGTCAGCAGACAGACGAACGTCTCGACGGTTTTTGCAGTTTAATCGTTGTTTCATTTGTTCTGAATGTTTTCTCGGCAGACGTCTGTTCAGCTTCAGCATAAAGCAGTTCTAATGTTTTCATCATTTATTTATGTGATGAAAAATTTTCTGTATTAACACCGGAACACAGACATATGATGGAAGCTCAGAGAAACAGAACCAACAGAACCATCTGCAGCGTGTCCTTTAACCTGATCTTTATTCAAAAAAGCAAACTGTTTGCAGTGATCAGATTCTGCAAAAAAAAAGTTCTGAGCTCACCAGAACAACCGTGAAGCCGTCGGCGACCCGGCTAGGATCTACGGTCATGGGTCAGAAAGTCAGCAGAACAGCGCCGAGACGGAGCCCAGAGGAGCCCAGCAGACAGACAGATCCAAGATCAGCCAATTAGTGATGATTAAGTTATGAAATGTAAAAACAAAAGGAAGTGATTTGAACCACGCTGTGTCAGAACTTGACTTCAGCTGCTGAACATGAGCAGGACGCTGCAGAGAACGTCAGGAGAACGTCAGGAGAACCAGTCAGTGTAACGCCCCTCCTCCTCCCTGCAGGTGTCGACCTGATCGTGGCGTTCTACGGCTGCCTCTACGCCGGCTGCGTTCCCATCACGGTGCGACCGCCCCACCCCCAGAACATCAGCACCACGCTGCCCACCGTCAAGATGATTGTGGAGGTAGGAACCGTCCAGGGTTCTTCTCACTGACCTCCTCAGAGCATCTGGTTCTGATTCTGCAGCACCTTTATCTACTGACCAGAGTTCTACCTTCAGACTGTGAATGTTCCAGGTCCAGGTCCTTCAAGTCCACAGAGGAGGGTCCAGATTGATCACTTTAATGGACTTTTTCCATCATTTCTGAGCCTCAGAACTTCATCAGTCCAGCAGATAGACACATGACATTTAGGAGGAAGAACCACAACAGAACCTGAGACTGACACACAACAGGGACGATAAAGAGACACAAAATACTGTCAGAAGGTTCTGTTTCATAGCCCACCTCTGTTGTGTTGTGGTTCTGTCCAGGTGAGCCGCTCCGTCTGCGTCATGACCTCACAGCTCATCTCCAAACTGCTCCGGTCCAAAGAAGCTTCGGCCGCCGTCGACGTCCGGACCTGGCCGCCGGTGCTGGACACAGGTACACAACCTCAGAACACAAGAACATCAGCAGAACTTTGCAGAAACTTCTCAGAACGTGACACTGAGGCTGATGTTCTCCACAGACGACCTGCCAAAGAAGAAGCCTCCGGTGCTGTACCGGGCGGCCGACCCCGACACCCTGGCCTACTTGGACTTCAGCGTCTCCACCACCGGCATGCTGGCCGGAGTCAAAGTAGGAACCCAAAGTAGAACGTCTTCTGACAGCACTCACACGTTCACAGCAGCTGGAAGTCCAGAACGTGGACGCCAGGGTGGGGTTCTGCTGCCGGTTCAGCTCCGGTGTTAGAACAGTCCAAGCAGAGAAGTTCAGGAAACATCTGCAGCTCATTTATGGGTTCTGTGTTTAACATTCTGATGAGAGTTTATCAAAGAGCCGGTTCTGGTTCAGTAAAATCTGACCCAGCTCCGCCTTCTCCTGCTCCGGTGTGTCGGTCAGAGAGGAAACAGAAATCCAGCTCTCTGGTTTCTGGTTTCCATCATCCAGTCTGAGTCACGTCTCTGAGTTCTGTCCTCCGCCATGTGGTTCTGGTTCCACAGAGCTGCAGGACTTTATGTAGCAGAGGAACCTCAGAGAAGGAACATGAAGGTCAGAGAAGGAACATGAACCAGGAGTGAATAACAAACACTCAGAAGCTGCTTGAAGTTGGTAAAACCCAGAGAGTTGTTGATGTTCTGTCCAGAACATTAGGTTCTACTGATGCTGGACCCTCAGACTGTATGTCAGTAGAAACATGGATCCGTCCACGTTCTGGATCAGCACCAGGCTGGTTGACAGAGTTTCAGGCTTTATTTCCATCTCCAGGGAACGATAACTGACAGTTCTGTGGTTCTCCAGGTGAAGGTCTGAGAGCTTCCAGCTGAAGTCTGCATGGTATCACATGATGGAGTTGTTTATGAACTGTTTTACTGTAAACCATCATCATGTCTCTGATGTGCTCTAACACGAACAGAACACTAGAAACACGTTAGAAAGCCTGTTTCTGGACAGCAGTGAGGGTGGAGCGCCCTCTAGTGGTGGGACTGTGGGTTTCTGAGCCGTCCGTGTCGTTGCAGATGTCCCACACCGCCACCAGTGCCTTCTGCCGCTCCATCAAGCTGCAGTGTGAACTCTACCCGTCCAGAGAGGTGGCCATCTGCCTCGACCCGTACTGTGGCCTCGGCTTCGTCCTCTGGTGCCTTTGCAGGTCAGAACCGACCAGAACGGACACGTTCCTTCAGCTTCCTGCTTCTGCAGCCGCAGGATTAAACGTCTTTACCAGCATAGACTCCTTCAGACAAACCGCTGGAGATGTTTCAGTTACGGTGCTCTGGTGTAGGTTAAACCACACGGCAGGAAATACAAAGAGGACTGGATCAGAAGGGTTCTGGTGCTGCTAGACGAGTGTGTTGAAGCTTAACAACATGTGAGAGTTATTTAGAAAAGACGTGATTAAAGCTCTTCATGAACACGGTGGAGAGTCTGGTGTGAACTTCACCTTCTGCTGCTTGTAGTCGCTTAAACAGAAGTTAGTGTTTAAATAAGTCTGTAGCAAATAGTGAAGGACACGTCTGAAGCCCGTTCTAAAGAAAACCATCAGGAACATCAGGAACGGTGACGTTTGGCTGACAAAGTGACAGAACATGAGTTAAACCGTGTAGCGTTAAAAACAGAGAAACATCCTCCACATCATCCTGCTTTAGTTGATTTAAATATATTATGATATTCTTTTACAGTCAAACGCTGTAAAACCAAACAGAGACGTCTGCTGACGACCTGGTTGGTTCTACAGCCAACGTGTGGATTCAAACTTTTTGGTGACTTTAGGAGAAATTTCCTGTAATTTAAGAAAACAGAGAAAATCTGTTTTCAGCATCTTTCAACACTATATATAAATATATGTATATATAAATAGATGTATACATAACTATATGTATATAACTACCGGCAGACGTGTCGATGTGTCACCTTTATCTGATTTACAGAAAACTGGAGCGTTTCCAGTCCGACCCGGTACTTGAACCCGTGGTCAGTCTGGACTCAGCTCTGTCCTGTTCTTCAGTCTGTCCTGTCCCGAGATGTCGACTGGACTCGTAGAGCCCAGTGAAACGGTGCTGGCTAACGCTGATGTTCTGGTCCAGTGTGTACTCAGGTCACCAGTCCATCCTCATCCCGCCGTCGGAGCTGGAGGGGAACCCGTCCCTCTGGCTGTCGGCCGTCAGTCAGCACAAGGTCCGCGACACCTTCTGCTCCTACAGCGTCATGGAGCTGTGCACCAAAGGCCTCGGCCTGCAGACCGACGCCCTCAAGGTAAGAACGAAGCCCGAATGAACCTGCACCGGGCTCAGAACCGGCCGTCTGACCTCCTGCTGCTCTCCTCAGTCTCGCGGCCTGGACCTGTCCCGGGTCAGAACCTGCGTGGTTGTGGCCGAGGAGCGTCCCAGGATCGCCCTGACCCAGTCCTTCTCCAAACTCTTCAAGGACCTGGGCCTCCACCCGCGGGCCGTCAGCACGTCGTTCGGCTGCCGGGTCAACCTGGCCATCTGCCTGCAGGTCGGTCTGCTCTAGGTTGGGTTTGGTTCTGGGTCTCTACTTGGTGACACGTTGTGGTCGGGCCTAAAGGTCAAATGGAGCTTTTGACGTTTGAGAAACCTGCTACTTTAGTTCTGCAGAACAAAGCTGATCAGACTGATACCGGGCTGTCAGAACAAACAGAACAGCTGCAGATCATAGGAGACAGAACCAGAACTAAAGGGTCCATGAAGACCACGTTCATCATGTCAGTCTTTCGTCTCCAGCGACTCCTAGAACTCTGAATCTTCTCTGATGGAATCAATGAGACACATGAATCTGAACAGAACCAGAACAATCCTGGATTCTGGTTCTTTCATAGATTTATTAAAGTTCTTCTGGAAACATGACAGAACCTGTTGGATCAGAAATAAATAAACAGAAATACTAACATCTGGTTAAAGGTCCATGTTCTCCTCAGTCGGGTTCTTCTGGTTCCGTCCACCAGCTTCTGGTCCATCTCTGACTCCTCTGGACAGAACCGCTGCAGTTCAACTAAACTCGTCGTCTTTCTGACTCAGACTTGTTTCTTCATCAGTCCACAGGTTCTGGATGGTTCCAGTCAGGACTTTGGGGAGACCAGTCTAGAACCTTCATTCCAGCCTGATGGAACCATTTCTTCACCACTTTGATGTGTGTTTGGGCTCATTGTCTGGTTGGAACATCCACCTGTGTCCAAGATCAACCTTCTGCTGATGGTTTCAGGTTTTCCTGAACAACATGGAGGTGATCCTCCTTCTTCATGGGTCCACTGACTTTGTGTAAAGCTCCAGGTCCACTGGCAGCAGAACAGAACCAGAACATGATGCTGCCACCTCCATGCCTGATGGTAGGTCTGGCGTTCTTGGGGTTAAAGGCCTCACCTTCTCTCCTCCAGACACTGTACTGATGGTTCTGGATCTGAAGCTGCTCTGAAATGGCTCCAAGTGACTTTCTGACTGGTTCCAGTCACTGATGTTCTTCTCCAGATCTCTGCTGAGCTCCTCAGACTTTCCCACTGTAGTGTCTGAGTCTAATGAGTGGATCAGATGGTTCTGTTTAAACTGGATCAGAGGAGTCAGCAGCTGGAGTCGATCAGAACCACTCAGGAGAAGTTAGGATGCCATGAAGCTCAGAAGATGAGATCATCAGAACTTTCTCCATCACTAAAACTGATTCTTCAGGTGGCTGTATGTATATTTGTAGAATAGAATAGAATAGAATAGAATAGAACAGAATAGAATAGAATAGAATGCCTTTATTGTCACTATACACATGTACAATGAGATTAAGAGCAGCTCCTTCAGTGCAATATAGAGCAAAGAACGAAATAAAAAATAGAAGAGATTTCAATATAAGATAAGTTATACATACAGTATAAGTTCTATGAACAGTATGAGTTTAGAAACATATTGCACAGCATGGTCAGAGGTGATATTGACATTTATAGAGTTCACAGTAGGTGGATGTGAGGTAGATGGGGGGGGCTGTGATGTCAGTGCATGTGTGAGTTCAGAGTGGTGATGGCTTTTGGGAAGAAGCTGTTCTGGAGTCTGTTTGTTTTGGTTCTGATGCACCTGTAGCGCCTCCCTGAGGGCAGCAGGTCCAACATGACAGAACCAGGGTGGGAGATGTCCATGATGATGTTTTTCGCTCTACTGAGGCAGCGGGAGGTGTAGATGTCCATCAGGGAGGGGAGAGGGCAGCCGATGATCTTCTGGGCTGCCTTTACGACTCTCTGAAGCCTCTCCCTGTCTGCCATGGTGCAGCTGCCGTACCACGCTGTGATACAGTAGGTCAGTAGGCTCTTATGATCCAGCAGATTCTGTCATGTTTCCAGAAGAACTTTCATAAGTCAGTGACAGAACCAGAATGTTTTTGTGTGTGGGAGATGCTGAGAACCTTTGTGATGGTTCTTGGATGCATCAGGAAGCAGCTCAGCAGAGCAGTCTGGAGCTTCTCTTTGGTTTCCTCGTGTTTCAGCTGCTCGGCTGAATGTGAATCTGAGCTGAGCTGATCAAGCTTCCGTCTGCGTCAGATTTCCAAAAGAGTGTTTCTTTGAACATCTCCGACCTTCAGGAAACGTCTCTTTGTTCCTGATCCAGAAGGTATCTCCTCATGTTTGACCTCGAAGCTTCACAGATGAGTTGATTCTCAGACCGCTGAGGAGGAGAAACCACATCACTGCACCGCTCTGTGAGGCGTCGAAGATCTACGGGTTCATCAGCTCCAGAACATTTCAAACAGAGCAGAGCCAAACAGGTTTTTGTGGTGCGGTTCCTGAATCCAGCAGAAAACAGGCTCAGAGCTCAGCTTCAGCTCTTCTCTCAGGTTTGAGCTTCTCGTTTCCATTCCAAGCTGCTCAGACCTTCAGCTCTGGTTAGGGTTAGGGTTAACCCTGGGACTGGTGCTGTTCTGGAACCCAGAGAAGAGTCTGGAGGAGCTCGTTCAGCTAGCCACTGTTAGACTGTTCCTCTGCTGAAGGCTTGAATGATAGGATCTGAAATGTGGTTTTAGATCTTTAACGTGATTTATTGTTTTCATCGTCTGATAGGTTTCTGACGGCACCACTCATTCATGAGCTGAGTGAAGCTCGTCTGGAAAGCTGCACCGATGAACCCGTTTGACCTGCATGGTTCTGAAGCAGGGGCGTCCAATCCTGGTCCTGGAGGACAGCATTGGACGCCCTTGCTTCAGAACAACTCCACAGCTTCCCATCGTTGTGCTGCTGACAAACACGAACCCATAAAATCACCCAAAGAATGATTAACTACAGACAGACAGTAAAGATCTGCGGTTATAGATGCGACAGGTTCTGGACTCAGCGCTGATTCTGTCCTGAAGGTATTTTATCGCGTTAATTACAGATTACACAAAACTAATCCTAACATTGAGTTTTCTGTTGATCTTCAGTTTATAATGTGTAATCGTCCATCAGGTGTCTGGATGGATGTTAGTGTCATAAGTCACATTTATATGGGAACTTTTTTAATTAAATGATAGAAACTAAACTAAAGCTCATTATTCTAACGAACTGTGTTCAGCACATCAGTACAGGTGTGACTGGACCTGTTAATCACCACATTGTTCTGAATATGATCTCAAGCTTAACGTACAAATAATGTTTAGAAAACCTACATTCTGGAGAGTCATGAAATAAAACAATATGATATAAAAGATCAAATAAATAATCATCTGGTTAAATTACAGTATTTTACATCCTTATCTCGCCTTATTGTTTACACAAGGTCATATTTTAAAGTTTGTTAAAGGACACAAACATGTGCAGATCTATACAGAGACAGAATGAAATGATGAATGATGTATTCCAACAGAGTCTAATGGATTCACAATGACATTAAATCACATCTGAATTATACTTACAGCAGTAAACCTGAATAGCTCCAGATGACGAAATGAAAAGAAAACGTTGGTGAATTTGTTTAATTGGACTTTCATACATTTTAAGAACTTGGAAGAAATCTGTAAATAAACAGAAAACATTGTGTAAACAGACGTTCATGCAGCACAGGTTTAGTGAAAGCAGACGACTGGTTGGATCAGACGGTCCTGTTCTGTTCAGTCTGATCGTGATTTCATCAAAGCTCACCATGTTTTTGCAAATTCATGTAAAATGTCACAAAATGTAAATAATCTTTTTAATTTCTCTCTAAAATCATATTTTTCATGTAAATTTACACCAATAATAATAATTATTGTCCACATTAAAAACATGAAAACAAAACCTCCACATGTGGACTAAGACGACGATCTGTCTCTTAACTATGGAACTACACTCTTTGTCATGGTTCTGTTCTGGTGCTGTTCAGCAGTTCTGGGCCCAGCTGCTGGAGTGCTGCAGCCTCCTTTAACTCCTGGTGGCACCTTTAACTGACCAGACTAACATGTGGCTGAACATCTGTTCTCACTGCTTGTTTTGGTTCTTTGAGTTCTCCATTTGGACATTTCTCCTCCCTCTTCCTGTCTTTGTTTTGCATAACTCCGCCCACATTTCTCATACCTGGTTTTGTCTCCGCCCTCCCTCCTTCTTCGCTGCTGCAGCCTCACAGGCTGGGAAAGCTTGCCGACCAGGTAGGAAACCACCACAGCCTCCAACCACCTCCACCTCCACCCCACTGCCTGTCAGCACATCCCCCATCAGCTGGCTTTAGGTCACCACTCCTTCAAGTTCTAGATTTAAAGATCTGAACCCTGCAGGTCAAAGTGTTTGGGCTCAGTCACACCAGAACATTAAAGCTGTTAAAATCTGACACCTGAATATCTGCAAGGCAGTAAGTAAAGCCTGCATTTCTGCCTCTGAATGTTCTCGTAGTGAAGCTCCAGTAGAACCCCGTCTAGATGTAGAGTCAGTGGGATTTGAACTCATGACCTCCACATTGGGACTGTAGCCCTACACATAGGACGCCAGCTCAACCAGGTGAGCTATAGCAGCAGCCCTATAGCATGA
>NW_007578984.1:192767-196513 GCF_000690725.1 Stegastes partitus
CTGTGATACAGTAGGTCAGTAGGCTCTCAATGGACGAGCCATAGAAGGTCAGCAGCAGGGTGGGGGTCAGGTTGTGCTTCTTGAGGACCCTCAGGAGGTGAAGCCACTGCTGCACCTTCTTGATTATCGCCGTGGTGTTGTCTGTCCAGGAGATGTCAGCGGAGATGAGGACGCCAAGGAACCGGAAGGTGAAGACCCTCTCCACACACTCGCCGTTGATGTAGAGGGGGGCCAGATCAGTGCTGAGCCTCCTGAAAAGGAGAGCCGTGAGCCGCTGCACAACTAAAAACAACAACAACAAACTGCCACAGTCCTGTCTGTGGTCTTCTGTGTCTTTGTGCTCGTCTTTGGGCTTCTTGTCGTCTCTTGATCAACTTTTTAAAGAGCTGCGGCTCAGGGATTCAGATGTTCTGACTTCATCTGACACGTGCTGTGAAGCGGCAGGATCCCGCCACAGAGCCTCCAGGATCAGGGACTTCTGAGGATCCACGGTGACTGAACTAACACACCTGCCCGCCGCAGACACTGTGAGCTGCAGGTGAAGCTGTGTGTCTGCGGCTGCCCCAGTGTGAGCCGATAAACGGCGGAGCGGCCCTTTAAGCGGCCGGCTGCAGGCTGCAGTGAGCCGGATTCCACCACTAGAGTTCTCCCTGCGGCTCCAGGCAGCGCGGCTCCGTCTGTTTACCTCCCAGCACGGCGCTGCTGTACCGAGGCGAGCCGGACACACACACGCCTCCACCCGCAGCACCGAGCCGCCGGAGACACACGGATGTAAGCTGGCCGGACCGTGCGGCGACCCTGTGGCGGAGGTGAGTGCGATTCCCGGGGCTCCGTGAGCACAGCGAGGCGGCTAGCGGGCGCCGCTAGCTCCGCCGCGGCTGCCCTCACCGTCCCGTGATGGAGGACCGTGAACATGGCGCCCTCCAAAACAAACGAGCAGCTAGCCCGTTAGCCGACCGCGTTCGGCTGCTCGGAGGCGGCCGACCGAGCTCCGTGTGTCCCCGAAGCACCGCCACGTCGTGTGGGTGACGGTGGATGGTATTCGGGTCGGTTGACACTCGGCTCGGTTCGCCAGCCAACCCGCTAACGGCCGCTACGTAACACTTGACCAGCCTGGCTAACAATGATGAAGTCGGCGTGTTAGCATGTCTGGCAGCGGGGCAGCGGTTCCGTTCGGTCAGCGGGTCTCTGCTCGGTGTTCCTCGACACCAGCTCACTTGGTTCCGTCCACTCGTGGAACCAGAACGGCCCTTTTGTCCGGCCGAGCTAGCTAGCGTGCTAGCAGCTAACCTGGGCTGAGGAGCGGTGCCGTGGCCTTCCGCGGCTCTTTGTTGCCGGAGCCCCGGTGTGTTGTGTACATGTCACGTCTGTCGGCAGGTTTCACACCACACTGAGATCATGCAGGTGTCTCGTCCCGGAACACCCGGTCCGGTGCCGCTAGCCGTGCCAGCGCGGCTGCTGTTAGCGGGCTAACGGTGCATGCTACAGCGGTCAGGCAGCGCTGCCCTGCTCCGACCCGAGCGGCCGCCTCAGCCGGTTCGCCGGACCGTGGCCGGGTTTTGGGGGGTGTTTCTGCGAGGAGCTGTCCGGTGCGTTGTCTCCGTGTTTCCGGGCTGCTCGGAATGGACTCCGGTGCTGCCGAACCGAAGCGAACCGGTCACCGAGCTGTGCAGCTCCCCGGGGACGGAACGGGACGGTGGCGGGGAGCTGGTCCGCTCGTCCCGGTGCAGGTGGCCCCGTTCACACCTGCTGCCCCGGTTCCCTCTGAGCCGCGCTGGGATGCCGGGCCGGTCTCCCAGTTCGACCAGTGGACTGCCGGACGAACAGCATGCAGGAGTCTCGTTTGTGTGGTCGGGAAAGTTCTGATGATCCAGATGTGCACAGAAAGTGTTGAAGGGTTCGACTGGAGCAGATGTGTGGCCCAGAGAAAGACTCCGGCTGTTCCTCTGGTGGCTGTGTGGCTCATTCACAGCTGATTCTGAACCAGCCTGAGTTGCACAGCAGTGACCCAAAAACAGCTGCTCAGCCCGGTCAGAGGTACCAAGTGCTTCACAAGGCTGGGAGTAAACCAGACCAGTCACCAAGCCAACAGGATTTCAATGAACAAAAGAGTGGACGGATGAAAACTCTCCTACTGAAGCGTGTTCTAAGGAAAAGCCAGGTTTCAGGAAAAGACAAAAGTTAAAGTGCAAAACTGGAGACGGACACAGAAACCGCTGATGACAGGAGTCAGCCGCCCAGGTTTCTGTTAAAGGCCCCACAGTTCAGTCTGTAGGCGGATGTTTGACAGCACAGAGCAGCTGGAGATCCTCCGTCATGTGTCCTGATTCTCCGACTGTCCTTCACATTTAACTCCAACAAATAAGTAAATGAAGTCAACGGAGGTGATTAAATCAGCAGGAGGGAAGCCCACAGGTGTCACAGTTTGATGGTGACACTAATGAACAGCGCTCGTTAGACTGAGCTAGAGTCACAACAACAAACATCTTCATCGTTCTGAGCGTCGGCGATGCAGACTGACCTCCACAGACGGCTGTCTGCTCCGACTGTCCACCACTGGTCACCCAACAGACGTTCTGACAGCTGTGGATGTCTGTCGACGTGACCCGGTCTCCCGAAGGTCCTCCAGCACCGCCGAGTCCCTCGGAAACAGGAGGGCGTTGGCTGAGCGGTGTCCACGACCCTCAGCAGCTGTCTGTCCACCAGAGTCTGCTGTCGAGATGTTGTTTTCTGGAACAACAAATTCCTCCATGCAATAAAAAAAAAGGATGTAATTTCTTAGAATGTGACATCCTGGTTTATGCTCCAGTTCAGTACGTGTCCACACCGCTGACCAGAGCAGGGTTTACTCTGAGAGCTGAAGCACCAGCGGTAGTATCTGTCTGCACGATTTTCTAAATTAATAAAAAATGTCCGAATCTTGTTCCAGCTTTTGGACAGAGGATCCAGGAGTTGATAGAAACACAGAATCTGTGATCTAGAAAGTCACAGACAGACTTACTGATTTCATTTTAAAGCAAACTGACGGCTGTGCTTCAGGATGAAGGCTGAGTTTTACCTGTGATGCTGCTTTTAAAGGAGTCTCGTGTGCTGAAGCTCCATCGTGCTTTAAACTGACCACACAGTGAATAACACACCTGCCTTCAACAGAATTAGCCATAAACACACATATATGTTGTTCATGTTGGACAACAAAATTGCAGTTTCTGTCAGAAAAATCACAGTCAGACATTTCCTCCAGTCGTTATTAACTTTTCTGTGCAGTCTTGTCTGATTTGCATCCCTTCCCAGCTGGGTTCAGTCTTTTAAAATTGATTCTGCATTAAAAAATATGAACTATGCAGAGAAACGTAGCAGTGACGGGAGATTCAGTGACGTCCAGAGGAGTCCAGACGGTGGTTTTAGATGTCAGCCCAGGCTTCACTCTCAGAGCCTGATGAATGTGCTCGGTGTCCATATTCTCATATTTCTAATTAATGCAGTTTCCCACCATCATGGTTCTGATATTTCTGGGTTCCAGACCATGTGTCTCTGGCCTCTTATGATAAGACATGTTTTCCCTCCTGAGCCTACAAAAGTCTACAAGTGTTATATCAAGAGATCTGAGTAGCTGTTGTGAGAAGATACAGCATCCATCCATCATCTCTCCACCTTAATCCTCACTGAGTCTATCCCAGCTGACTCAGGGTGAAGGCAGGTTCACCTGGACAGGTAACCAGTCTATCACAGGGCTACACTTAGAGACA
>NW_007578984.1:196593-202186 GCF_000690725.1 Stegastes partitus
CATGTTTCTGGACTGTGGGAGGAAGCCGGAGAACCCGGAGAGAACCCACGCTGCACGGGGAGAACATGGAGACTCCAGATGCAGCGTGTGAACCTGTGGGCTCACAGAGGCAGCATCACTCCGTCAGGCTGATATCTGAGGCTAGCGGCGCTCACATCGTGTCTGTGCTCGTCTGAGTCACTTTGGGAGACGATGAAGACGCTGGCCGCTCGGTGGCCTGACGATGTGTTCACTGTGCTGACTTTAGCTTCAGCCCAAACCACAGCAGTAACGAGCGTCCTCTTGGGTCTGTCGGCCTCCTCTGCCACAGAGTGCGCTGAAGCCAAGCGCCCTCCTCCACATTAGCACGCTTCCAGCGCTGTTACGGCTGGCTTCTGGCTGCCATCTGTGAAAGTGACATCTTCAGTTTCACGCATGCTTAAGTGGAGGACCGCGTGAAATTGGATTTGGATTTCTTCAGATATTTGGGGAGACCAGGCCTGTGTGTGAAGAGTCAGACCGGCGTTGTTCTAACAGTCTCCTCTGGTACATTCCCGCTGGCGTTTCCTGAGCATCAGAATTAGTTTTGATTTGTTCAGGACGGAAATACTGAAAGGTTTGAGGAGCGTCGTCCTGTTGACAGCGAGCAGTGGAATAAATATCTCTCCTCTGAGTTCTGATCGTTGCTCTTCAGGAAGCTCGTGTTGGTGAATGTTTAAATGGATGCACTGGTAGGACAGTGAGCTGAGCACATCCATGAGAGGGCTCCTGCTGACTTGTAGGTCTAGCAGGTCGGTGAAGTGGCACCACAGCTACAACCTGTACATCTCCCAGCAGCTAGTGTTCAGTGAGAGCCTCTGAAATGTTGTGCTTGGATGTACTTTTGGCACAAATCACTCACAGATCTGTGTGAGCAGTTTGCAGGATCTCAGGCTCTTGAGCTCATGTTGCTACGACTCTGTGAAACAACCGTCCAGCTCAAGAGTTTCCATGTCCTGTCAGGTTAAAGCAGTTTTTTGGGCCGTGTTCGAGGCTTTGGGAGAGCAGATGACTAGCGATTGTTCTAGAAAAGAGGCAACGACTTGAAAAAGGTCGGACCACAAAGTTTGACTTTGAGGAATCCATCCTCAGCAAGTCTGGGCTGATGCTGGCGTCGAGTCACGTGAACAGGTCTGCCTCGCTGCTCGTCCCTGGTTTCTGTGAGATCAGGTGTGACTGAATGAGACTTGTTCGCTGTACCATGTGCACCACTGGACGCTTCAGAGAGCTTCCTGGTCAGCTGGTGTCTGTGGTTCTCATGAACCTTTGCCTGATGTAGGACAGTAGCGCTGCTGCTTCCTCGATCCGGTGAAGCCACTTGGTTCAGTCATATTAACGTCAATGTTTCATGCAGACAAACGCTTCATCCTGACTGATGTTCACTGCTGGGAACCTGGAGGAGAGCCGGGGATCAGTATCAGCAAACAGGCAGAAGAACTATAACCAAGAAGATGTGATTCGTCTGGTTGGCTGGACCTGGATGTTTGTTTTTTTATCTATCAAATACTTTCTGGGATATGTTTTGTCTATAAACTGCCCGTCGATCCACTTTCAGCAGGTTTGTTCTCACGTTGACACTCGAGTCTTTTTGAACAACAACGTCTGAGGAAATGTTGGAGATAAAAACCTGGAACTTCCCTTTTCTTTTCAAACTCTGAACAGAACTGTGCTTGGATCCGACTGTCCAGCAGTACTTCTGTTTCTGTGCTCCAACCTGCTCGATCACTCGTGATGTTTAGCCATCATAACTGTTTCCATCATGTTTGTGAGCCAGTGTTTCATATTAAGTACTCTGATGTTTGGTTCTGTGTTCCTGGGACCTGCAGCTACATGTGGGTCAGAACACATCACTACATGACTTCTGTGTTTTTTGTTCATGTGCTCAATATGGGACGTTTCATGACGTTGTTTTTCATGTTTCAGCTCCCCCATGATCAGATTGTTGATCTACTGTCCGACATGACCGATCCTGGATCAGTGACGGACAGAACAGAACGTTTCAGGGTTTTGTCTCTAATAGTTCCTGATGTTGTGAGTCGACGGGCAGATTTTCTTATAATTATCTGTGCAAGTGTTTGATTTATTAATCTGAATCTGTGTTTATATAAATTTCTGTATTTTATGCTATAAAACGTGAGAGGAATCGGAGGTGATGGAGCAGGGTTAGTTTTAAACATGTTGTGATCTGGGATGGAGTCCTCTGAAGATCGGTGACGTCTGGTTAGACATCTCCTCCGTTGTGCTCGGGTCCTTCTAATGATTGATCCGGTATTGATTGGTGACGGTCGCTGCTCCAGACCCGACCCCGGCTGGAGGCTGTGCTGATTCCAGTTCTTTCTCTGCTCCCCACAGTTGAGATGAATAAGGAAGTCATGTCACGCGTGGTGAAGAAGAGGCAGGCCGACCCCAAGGTGGTCCAGTACGTCTGGGCCGCCATCGAGGTCATCCGCAACCAGAAACAGATCGCCAACATGGACCGGATCTCCAAGTAAGTCCGCCGCAGAAACATCTGTTTGTAGCTGAAGTCAGGAGGCTTCGGTTCGCCTCCAGACTCACTTCCCTCCACGCTGTCCTGCTCACGTGTTCAGAGCAGGAAGTGAGCGCTGACAGCTCCCCGCTCAGGGTTTCAGGTGGTTCAGAGCAGCCTACTGATGACCTGAGGCGGGAACACAGCCCTCAACATGCCGTCACTTGAACCGCTCCTCCAGCGCTGACAGGAATACCCAGAAACCCTCACTAATATGCCGTCGTTGTTTGAATTTTACTTCAGGTAGGATTTAACTCAGATTAGAAAGCTGCAGAGGAGTGAGAACATGTCCTAAAGCCCAGGCTGAGCTCTAGACAAGGCCTGTCTTTTGTATTGAGGATGTGTTTTAGAAACAGAAAATCCACAAAATGCAGTTTATTCATGTCTTAGAGCAGAGGCTCGGGTTGCTTCTTCTCTGTTTACTTGCTGGAATGCATTTTACATCCACCCGCCATCGAACCATCTCTACTGTCGTCTCTGTGAGCCGCCAGGCAGACTGCGATGCTGTACTTTTAATTCAGCTATACGTTTTTTTATTAAATCCTGTGAACAACCTGCCAGCATGTTTGAAAAGCACGTTATTTAAACCTATAAAATTACACCGTTAATTAGTGGCAGGAGTGGTTAAACCGGATCAGAATCCTGAGTGGCGCTCTGTAAACCCATCGTGTGTGGTTCATTCAGAAAAAAAGGCCCAGCATCAGCTCAGATTTGTGATTTCTCATCAAAACCACTTCATTTTCTAAACCTCTCATTTAAATGAGGGTCCAAACACAAGCAATAATAACCAACAGCACTGAAAACCCAGTGATGAATCCACGTCGGGCCGTTTGAGCTGCATGTCCACTATTGGGTTACCATGGCAACACATCCGTCAGCGAGCCGGCAGCGCCACGCTAAACACTGGATTTGTTTGCAGTTGCTTTATTTTAGAATCTCTTCTTCTGCCGAGGATATAAAGAGCGAGAGGGTCAGTGTGCCGCCTGTTCCGAGCTGGTTCTACACAGCTGGTTTGGGTCAGTACAGGGTTCAGGCTGTTTAACCCGGTCAAGGCTCACCCTGAAGTCCTGCTGTACCTGGTCCATCCTCAGGTTTACAGTCTCTGATGTCATTAACTGACAGATGAAAACATTTGCCGTTTTATTTATAAAGAAGAGATCTGAGTTTAATTTTCTGTTCATGGTTTCATTGTTTTGGTTTTTTAGCGCTCAGGGATGAATTATTCAGACTTCAGTTACTTTTTGTGGCTCAATAGAAGAAATTTACCTGAAAATAATCCCAATTAAAACAGCTTTAATGATATAAATCCAGCTGATAGATGTCACTGGTGGATTCAGAGCTGTTATTGTAGAACAGACCAGACTGATTATTGTGTAGTTTTCTGTTCAGCTGTTTGGTTTTCAGAACTCCGGGCTGCCGCTGCTTCTTCTGAGTTGACAGTTTAAATGTGATCAACTGGTTTCAGGGCATTTGTCATCTCAGCTCGATCCTGGGCTCCTGAGTCGGGTCTGAGTCGGGTCTGAGTCGGGTCTGAGTCGGGTCTGAGTCGGGTCTGATGTTGTGATGTCAGTGTGGTTGTTTGCAGTGTGAATGTGAGAGTGTACTGTGATGAAGCCTGTGATGGTAGCGTGGTGCTGGGAGGAAACCTGCGGCTCACAGAGGTGTGAAAGCACATCCTGGTTGAGATCTTCAGTCTTCTGGTGAAAGCTGCAAAGACCAAGCTGTGGATGTTGTTTACGGCGCAGCCAGACAGATCAGTACCTGGATGGACAGCAGTTAAGTTCTGAGGCTCGTTTCCATTCTCACCACGAGGCAGCATGTCGGGTTCACCGCCCACAGAACCTCGCACTGTTCTGTCTGTGCAAACTGGTGACCAGTGATGTGCAGCAGAACCGGCTCGCTGCCGGCGGACGGACGGACGGAGGCGCAGACTAAATGAAACACTTGGCACGTCTCTGTCAGCAAGTTGGCGAGCACCTTGGGAGCTGGCTGCTCGCCAAACGAATACCGGCAGCGAGCGGCTGTTGTCATGGCAACAGTAAGCAGTGGCATGCAACGGATGGCAGCAGCTCCCGCCGCTCAGCCTCCACCTCTCTGGTCCCACCAGAGGGCTGTGTGGGTTAAAAGGTGCTAATGGTTAGCCTCCCTCCCAATTAGCTGGTTAATCAATAACTAAGTTAATTGATACACTACAGAAATGTAGGATGTGTTTAACCAACTGTCCTGGACATTGATGCTTCTCCAGAATTATCCAAATTATTCATATCAATCAGAATAAAATCAGGAGGTCAAGCTAAAGCTCCAAATCCACAGAAATGGTCTTTTTGCTTTTCATCTCCCTAATTCCTGTAAAGTCTATAAAGTGGGCGTGTTTCTTTTCTGGCTTTGGTTTTGTTTTTAGAACAATAAAATGCATAAAACCACTTTAATGGTTGATGACTAGAACCACACGCTGCAGTAAACCAGAGGCTGAAAGGATTCACACTTAAATCACACACTGGATTTGGTTTACTCTCTTATATCATAGTAAAGTACAGTTTGAGTCATTTGTCTGAAAAAAACAAAAAAGTCACACAAATATGGGACATTTTTAATTTTAATTTGCATTTTGATTCATTTTTTGACAAAACAATTGAAACCGATAAAAAACCAAACCGTGATTTTAGCGGTTGGAGTCCAACAGATGCACCGTGTGTCTGTTTCCACGTCACTGTTCCTGCGTTGAGAGTTGCGGCGAGGTGTGTTTAGTCTTCCTGACTCCTGCTAATAAAGTCAGATTTGACCTAATTGTGCTTTAAAGTCTCACCCTGACTCAACAAGCCATAACTAGGGATATATATCAGACAGGACGTTAGTTTGGAAGGCATCAAACACAAGCACGGTGGTGGCAGCATCATGATGAAGCACGGTGGTGGCAGCGTCATGATGAAGCGAGGTGGTGGCAGCATCATGACATGAAGCACGGTGGTGGCAGCATCATGACATGAAGCACGGCGGTGGCAGCATCATGATGAAGCACGGCGGTGGCAGCGTCATGATGAAGCACGG
>NW_007578984.1:207309-214635 GCF_000690725.1 Stegastes partitus
GTTACCATGGAGATCAGGCTGTGCAGCATCAGTTACCATGGAGATCAGGCTGTGCAGCATCAGTTACCATGGAGATCCAGCAGGTTAAAAGAGCATACCTGCTGACCCGTTCATGTCACTTGGTGGTTAAGCCCACTCAGGATCATACCTGTAAATGTGCCCTTCACTCAGATCTCATGACCACTATTTACCTCAGCTGGCATGACAATGAATAAAAGCTTCAGCAGTAACACAGGCGTGTATTCGGCGTGTGGAAGCGTGGTCGTCTCCGGCGGCCTGACTTGCAGGCGGCGATGAGTTCCTGCAGCAGGATGCGGTCCGCCGGTTGTCATGTTGCTCACAGTGTGAACACAGCGTTAACAGTCTCAGCATGCACACGGTACACTGAGCAGATATTACTGTTGTACCACGCTCAAGGATGAAGAAGAATCAGGAGGGGAAGAGTCACTTCACTAATTAGCTCTGTGTGCATTTAAAATGTGCGACCAGTGATGAACCACTTGTCAGCAGCCTGTGTGTTGTGAAGGCAGCCCTCTGCAGTGCTGCTTTATTAATATTCTCCTCTTCTCATGTGCAGTCCTCGCCTTTATTTCCCTCGTTAGTCGTGAGGAGCAGTTCAGTGTAGCTCAGTGTGTTATCTCAGGGTTCCTGCAGAGGAGCCTCGTGTCTTTTACCTTCAGTAACTCAAGGGCACTTTCTGGATCAGCACATATGTACTGTCCCCACTGACAGCATGGCGACGCTCTTTAAACTACGAGAGCTTCATCAGTGATGTAGGAAAGACAGACACGACTGATGTTGGGACACTGAATGTCCTTCAGTTTAACTTGAACCCCGTTAACATCAGCGTCGCTGCACCGTCTCACATTCAGCTCAGAGTTTACTGGTTTGTTTACTAAAGCTAAGCTCTGTGAAATATTTTGGCTGAATTTTGGGAATTTCATGTTTTGGAACCTGGGGATTGGTCTATTTTTCCCTTTTTAGAAACCTGTCTTTGATTTTCAGCCATGACGTGTGGTGAGGACACAGAGCGGATCGAGCAGAGGACACATGTTTGATTATCGGTCCTTGAAAATAGACTAAGGTGCAGAATTTACAAACCAGGGTTGTACTGCGTGCATATGGATGTTTCCACATTTCCTGGTAATCGTGCCTGTCCAAAGTGACCTAACCTTGTCTAGAATTACTGGAAATGTGTCCAAAAGAAGATAACCGTTGTCCAAAATGAGTAAAGTCCAGTCTTTGGTCACATTTCACCAACTGTTGATGCTCTAACATGAACCTGATGTGGTGGAGTTGGACCAGACAAGGCTCCAGTTATTAGATGTTTACACTAAATGTTGACGTGGATCATTGGTAGGAACCAGAACCTGGAGTTCACAGGTTCTGGTTGTTGGTTTAGATGTGCAGAGCTACCAGATGCTTCAGGTTGTCTTCATGTTTAACTTTAGCTGCATGTGAAGCGTGGTTTCGTATGAACACTGAACCGGATGAGTTTTTAGTAGGAAACATGGACCCATCCGTATATGTTCATTTCCTGGAGCCACAACACCTCCTTCAAGTTTTAAGAACCAGACATTTAAAATGTGAGCTCTGCTGGATCCTTTCAATTATCGAGATCTGCTGGAAACGACCGTCTGTGCCCAAAATAACTTGAGACAAAATGACTCCAAATTAGTCCATGAAGACATAAACATGTCCACAAGGACACAGAGTGTGTCTGAAGTCACCTCAACTTTGTCCAAAATGACTCAGAAATATGTTATAAATGACAGAAACATTTCAATGTCCAAAATTACTCAATAATGGCACAGAATCACGACAGAATTCCCCAAAAGGATTCAACAACTGTCTGAAATGGCACTGAATATGTTCAGGAGGACTCAGAATGGGTCTGGAATGATCCAAACAGACTCACTGTGGTAAAACATGTAAACCTGGAGCCTCGTCTGGTCCAACATCACCACGCCAGGTTCTGCTGATGCTAGAGCCTCAACAGTTGGTGGAACATGGATCCATCCATAGACAGACACTGACAGGAACTCTCTGGAGACACAACACCACCTAAGTTTGGAAACTATGCACATTTTTCCATTTTCACAGAAGTTGAGAATGTGTCCTCTGATGGATCCACTCAGCTGTTGGGAAACCGTTCTGTCTGAGTCACCACGTTCCTCGGCTGTTGGACTTTTATTTCTGGAGATATTAAACCTCTAAAATGGCTCCACAGGTTTTATATGATGGTAGAAATACAAGAACTCCCAGGTCGGACATTCTCACAGTTAACAGCTCTGAACACAGCCTGTGACGGTGCAGCAACGTGCTTCTGTCTGAGTTTACGCACACGTGTTGTAGCTGAGATGCTGTCATGGCGGGCGTTGGTTAGAACCAGGGAAGGGCTTGTGGGAGACACATAATGCTCTGTGTGGCGCCGTGGTGCAGTACTGTGATTGGATGAAGCTGTTGACTTGGTGTCCAGCTGAGCCCAGCTCATGTTTGCAGCAGCACTTTTAAACATTCCTCTCTGAATCACTTGCAATCACAGGAGCCGAAAGCCGAGGGAAGCAAGGTAAGGGCTGCTTTGTTCTTCTCAAATCCAGGGTTTGTTCTTCATTTGATCCCTTCATCTTTCCCCCCTCTCAACTAACATCCTTCTGTGAGAAATCGGTCCGCCACATGCGGTGCAGTCAGGGATTGGAGTGAATCTTTCTAAGCCGGCTGCACAAAATCTAAACGGCATGTTCTGGTTGGTGCACAAACGTAGAGGTGGTGGATCAGAGTCCGCCTGCTGCACCTGTAAGTGAGCCGATCACGCCAGGTGGAAGCCGGACGTCACCGCCAGACGCCGCTCGCTGTGAAAAGCTTCACGAAGGTCCGTTGCAGCGCTGCGGCTACGTGGCCGTGTTTCTTGCGGAAGTGATCAGTGATCTTGACGAACCACGTGCTCGCTACTCATCTACAGGTGTGCCGTTGCTTGGTTAAAACACAAAGTCTCACCTCGTTCAGACCAACCGAGTCAAACATCGAGTGTCAATTGTAGCTCGAACAGAAACCAGGGTTTCATTCAGTCGATCCTGTTCTAAGTGAGATGACAAGCAATGCTAGCAGAGCCGCAGGTTGGTAGCAAGCATCTGGGTCGCTCCATCGCAAAGCTGCTGGGACAACCGCCATCTCCGGCTTACCTGAAGTTTAGACAGTGGAAAATCTGGATGTTTATGAAGCTACTCGGGATGTTTTAGCTTCATATAGCAAACACTTTCTGAGAGAAACATTTTCAAAACCTGCCTGTCGACTCACTTTCTGCAGGTTTGTTCTCACATCGAAACTCGAGGCTGTTTGAACATCTGAGGAACGATTAAAGGTGAAAACCTGGAATGTTCTCTGTTGTTCCTCATCATGTCACTGATCCAGAACCTGTCATATTGGACAGCAGATCAATAATCTGGTTATTGATGAGATGAAATATGTCATGAAAAGTTCCATCTTTGAGCTCATTAACAAAAACTAGTGATGTTCCTGAACCACATCAGACATGGAACTTTTCATGACTTTTTTTTTCACAGTTCATCTCATCAGTAATCCGATTATTGATGTGCTGTCTGATATGACAGGTTCTGGATCAGGGACAGGATGAGAAATACCAGAACATTGCAGGTTTTTATCTTTACTGTTGTTCAAACAGACTCAGATCTAACCATGAAGGAAACACCTGCTGGAAGTGGGTCGATGGTGATTTAAAACAAAACAAAATGAAAACCTCACAGCTAACGTTTCCAGATACGTAGAGCTTCTGATGAGACAGCCTCAGGTAAGTCGTAGACGGATGATTTGCGATGGAGCAGCCCATTTGTGAGTTTGTAGTATCTTGGTAGTGGTAGTTCTCCTCAGAACCGTGTGTTCTGCTCTGGTCTTAACTCCTGTCCGGCATGCTTATGTTCTGTTTTTCTTCATGTTTGATTGATGGAGGCGGGAGGGCAGCTGGGTGGCTGTGGTCCTGGTCAGCCGTCGCTCCATGGACACAACAGTTTTTAGCGCTGCGGTGCTGCCGGAGGCCCGTTCTGGCCCGGCAGGCGTCTGGATTCGGTCCAGCTGACGTCGTGCTGCATCCTTTGGCTGACCTCAGGAACATTCACGCCTCACACGGGCTGCCATGACTTCCTGAAAACAAGTTTTAAACGCACAGCATCCAGTCAGATCGGACCGAATCCAGGTTCGCCCAGAATGACGGCGCTGTGTGCCGGCTGGACGCCCGCTGAGCGCTGAGGCGTGACGGTGGACGTGATGCCACACGTTGATGCTCGGGCTCTCATTTACTAACCTTTTATTCTGAAAGTGTCCGGTGACGCTCCATGTCAAGCCTGACACGCTCCTCAGGGGTTCTGGTGCTGTGTAGCTTCACACTGGACCTGCAGGTTTCTGTGGGGCTTCGTGATGGAGGTCCGGCTGACTTCACTCAGTTCCAACAGGACGTCTGCCCGTCAGGGGGAGTGTTGTACATGTTGGTTCATGTAGTTAAAGCCACGTATGGATCCCTGAGAGCTGCTCGGTGAAGCCCAGAAGCAGCTGTTCTATAAGTTCTGCACATGTGTCGAGCCCAACAGGGTGTAACGGCTCAGAAAACTACACACCTGTGCGTTTTCAGTGACAGCAATCAACACAAAACATAGATGATTAAATGAAAAGATGGTCCGTCAGTGCTGCTGACGGATAATCAGTCATCTGAGTGAACAGTCCCTCCATACATGGAAACCCATAAACGAAGCCTCCGGGGCTGTTGGAGCTGTCCTGTCATGTGACGAAGAGCTGCTGGTACTGGTCGGCTAGAACTTGTTAAACAGGCCTGGTTCCTTCCAGCAGGCGTCTGAAACCCGACAGCAGAGTTCGGTTCTGCTTCTGCTGCTGCAAACCTCCTGTTTTGGTGTTTAAGTTCTGCAGAGCCAACGCTCAGACGTTACGTCACTGTAACGGTGGCTGCCGGGTTTGGACCCCAGTCCGTCCACGGTTCTGTTTGCTGACACCGCCGGCGCTGTGTGTTCGGCTCCGAGCTGCAGCAGCCTTTTCAGAGCGCTCGTCTTTCACCGGACCGGCCAGCAGTAGCGAAGGAGCTGGGGCACTCGGCAGAACACGAGAAGCACCTGTGTGCTTTGTGACGAGTCCGTTCGAGTCCTCTGAGGTTCGGTTCAGGTCCTGTTCCCTGTGTAGGACTAGCTAAAGGGGTCTGCCTGTCTGTAATGATGTAGAAAAACCACTGCATCCCCAGGAGCTGCCGTCGCTGTAGTGCTGTAGTAACGTCTGGTACTGTCTCAAGAGCATCCTGTTTATTTTGCTTTTATCTTAGAATTGGACTTTGGAGAACGAAGCAGGTGTCGCCTCAAACCAGAGGCTCGAGCCTGTTGTAAGTCACGACTTTACACATTCGAAATTTAACTCAAAAAGCTGTCCACATGTGTTGTAAGAACCTGCTGTAATGTTCTGTTGTAGATGTCATCCTCCAGGTAGCGTTAGACCTTCGACGGGCTCGTCTCCTGCTGCCGCTGCAGGCGCAGACTGTCCTCTCAAATAGTCATAGTTGGAACTCTTAACTAATTAATTATGGTTGTAAAGGTTTATTCCACTTAAATACATGTTATATATTACAAGGTATGGTTCTAAAGGTTTAGTACTTACTTAATTATGTCCAATTACTGATATTTGTAACACTTTACTCCATTTAAATAGTACTTTCTAACTCGCAGGTTGTGTTTTTACAGGTTTATTCAGCCCAAAATACAACGTTCTGTCAACGTACTCATAGTTTTAAAAGTTTAATCCACCCACTTAGTACTTTCTAACAGCCGACTTATAGTTTTAAGGGTTTATTTAACCCAAAAATACTATAAATATGTATAGTTTCAAAGGTTTATGTCACCTAAAGTACTTCATTGTGTCCAATTACTTACATTTTTACAGGTTTATTCCACTTAAAATACAACGTTCTGTCAACGTCCTCATCGTTTAAAGGTTTGGTATATCCCAATTAGTAGTTCCTAACTAACAGGTTATAGTTTTGAAGGTTTATTCCATTCAAAATAGTGCTTAATATACTTAATATTACTTTTATTTCACTCAGAATACCTAATTATGTCCAAAAACTTATGTTTTTAAAGGTTTGTTCCTCAAAAATAGTACTTTCTAACTCACAAGTTGTGCTTTAATTGGTTTATTCCACTTAAAGTGTTTTTTTCTGTCCAAGCACTTTTAAAGGAACCATCCAGTCAAAGTACTCCTTTGTGTCCAACTATGAGTAGTTCCTTAAAACTAGTCCTGTCCAGCTGACATGTTGTGGGTTTACAGGTTTATTCCGTCCAAAGCCGTAGTAGTTCAGATTTCCCAGTATCTGTGAACTGGAAGCGTCGGCTCCCCTCCAGAAGAAACCAGCGGTCGCCATGTTTTCTGGCCCAGAGCAGCATTAATCTGAAACAAATGTGGTGGAAATGCAGCTGCAGACACATTCTGGCAAAGCCGAAGCCGCCGTCTGCTGCTGCTTCCACGTCTGAGAGGTCCCAGAGCCAAGCCTGGACCTGTTCAGGCCTGTTTCACGGCCACGGAGCTCCCTGACCCGAGGCGCTTCACATCCTGGTCGTGTTCTGTGTTTACAGACGTGTCGGGCTGATGCAGAGGATCCGCTCCTCCGGTTTCACCTCAGGGTTGTGAAACAGCCAGACGGCTACAAACGACACCTCAGCACACGGAGGACAAATCAGGAAGCAGGCCGTCTCTGGTTTTATTTCTTTAATCGTGGCTCTTATGAAGCTGCACTCAGTCACGACTCGGCTGCTCTCCCACCGAGTCGCTCCAGACTGTGAGTGGGAGGAGCTGGACTCTGGACAGCCGGATGAGGCGCTGGATCTCTGTGGCCCTCAGTCCAGCCCTTTCATGGAAGTCGCTTGAAAATCCCGACTGCCGCTTGTGGATGTGTTTTCTATGCAGACCTCCGTTCACTAGAGACCGTCGGTCAGTGTTTACAGGCTTCTGTCTTCACTGCACAAAGGCTTTACTTCAGATTTACTTTGTCGCCGCAGTAAGAAACACGTAAAACCGTAAACATGCATAAGACTGCCTGAAACATGGAGAATGGACTTAAATGTAATTCATTTATTCCCACCTGTCAGATGGAGCCATAAATTGACACCGTTGATCAAATGAGATGCAGTTCAGACGCCCTGCTGTCAGCTGGGTGCTAACCGTTAGCTTAGAGAGCGCAACATTCAACCTGACCGTTAGCTTAGAGAGCACAACATTCAACCTGACCGTTAGCTTAGCACCCTGCTGTCAGCTGGTGCTAAC
>NW_007578984.1:214815-240127 GCF_000690725.1 Stegastes partitus
TCAGCTGGTGCTAACCGTTAGCTTAGAGAGCACAACATTCAACCTGACCGTTAGCTTAGCAGCCTGCTGTCAGCTGGTGCTAACCGTTAGCTTAGCGAGCACAACATTCACCCTGGATCCCTCTCAGAGCCCAAAAGTCAGTGACATAATCAGTAATCACTGCCAGTTTTAAAAAGAGAAATGAGGTTTATTTAGAATTGAACCACTTTAACCCGTTGATGAACAATAATATGACGGCTAATACCATAACCTGCTTTATACTATAACCAGGGGCAGAAAAAGATGAATTTCGTGTTTAGAATTTTAAACACTTTATTTAACTGGTTTAATACTTTTGTCTTAAGCTGATGAATATACACCATAAATCAAACTGAAATGAAAAATAAAGTTAAAATACTAACTGATCGATAGACTCTATCCAGGCCTCATCTCTGATATTGATTATTTTAATTTATATGTAATTGATTATGTATTAATGTGCAGTTTGTTCAGTTACAGCATGTTTAATGTGTTTTTAATGCAGTGTCTGTGGATGAGCGGTTCTCTGTTAGCTGTGAAGATAATTCACCTGAATATGTTCATCTATCACACGTCCCTCATTCCATGCAGGTTATTGTTCTGATGCTATTTTTGTGCTGCGTATTCCAGTCTTCTACCTGGTAGCTGGTTTCCATCACCTCTGCTGTTGTGGTTCTTCTTTAAATTCTTTTATAAACTGAGTCGGATGACGAATGCTGTCCAGATAGAAGCGTCTGTACAGGAGCCTGAACAGGACAAACCTGTTTGGAGCGCAGCAGTTTGTTCTGAACCTGCTTTAAGATAAAATAACTTTATGGTCCTTGAAAATATATGTGCAGCGGATTTTAAACAAAACCGTTGTGATGTTAGATCCTCAGGTCCAGGAAGCCTCAGAGCTGCTTGTAGGAACGTGCATTACAGCACAGCGATAGGGAACTAAAGCGTCAATGCTAACGTGCAGCTGAGCCTTCGGTTGTAGCGGCCTGGAGGAGTTCAGAGCTTCATTTGGAGTCTCTGACCTGGACCTCAGCTGTCATCTCTCTGGAGGAGCTTCTCCACCATCACTCCACTGCTGAAGCTCTAGATCTCCAGGAGTTTAATTAGATGTGTGTTGAGCTGCTCCTCTGCAGACTCTCAGTTAAATGAAACGTTCTGAGGTCGAAGAAGAAGAGAGAAATATCACCGCTCATTTAGATGAAACCAGAGCCAGTACAGAACCAGGTGTTCTGAGGAGGTTCTGGTGAGGTTTTGTCAGCTGTAGTTGGGTTATGTGGGATACATATCTGTTGGATTGCAGCACAAAAAGAAGATAAATTGAATTTGTTGTGTTTTATTTCTGGTTTTGATCTTTGTGTGTTTTCTGTGAGCAAAACGTTCAGAAATAAAATATCCTAGAATCAGAGACCACAGCAGCGAGTAGAGTGTCAGGGCGAGCTGGACCCGGCGGCTCCACGGGCCTCAGAGCCGTGGTGGAGGACGGAGGTTCTGATTGTTCCTCCCCTGCTGTGGTGGCGGGTTGGAGGGGGGGGTCACCCAGACTTGTCTGTGCTGTGTCTCGGCTGCAGGACTGGGAGGCCGAGAGCCACGACTGGTATTGCTTCGAGTGTCACCTGCCGGGAGACGTCCTCACCTGCGACAACTGCTTCCGGGTTTATCACCTCAAGTGTCTGTCGGAGGAGTGCAAGCCCCGGGACGGAGGCTCCCACTGGCAGTGTGTCGCCTGCAGGGTAGGTGGTCCGGCTCGGGCCTGGGGGGCTCCGGCTGTCTCTCATGTCAGGTTTTAGGTGACCGGCGAGGACAGCCACGGCCCAAACGCTCTCATCAAAGCCTGGAGGACGTTCTGGAGGACGTTCTGCATCAGCTGGGCTCATCTGAGAACACCCCCAGATTGAACTAGTCAGCTGGGAGTCACACACACGACTCAGAACACACACCACAGAGACAAAAACAGAGAGACAAAACCCGACTGGAGGACATGAAACTGAACACAGACAGATGCTAGTTCAGTGCAAACGGATAAAATCAGCTCTGAGACACACTAAGCTGGGTGCAGAATGGCTGCAAAGAGACACAAGCCAAGAGAAAAGAGGTTCAGATGACCAGGAAGAGATTAAACAGCAGCAAAGACACACAGACCGACTCAGAACACACACAGAGAGACAGGAAACGGCGACAAAGAGAATCGAACAGACCAGAAAGAGACGCAAATGAACAACAGAGACACGCAGAAGGAACACAGACAGATGCTAGTTCAGCACAAACAGATCAAATCACCTCTTAGATGCACAAAGGAAAAGGGCCCACAGTGACCAGAGAGGTACACTCACACAGACAGACAGGAAACAGCAGCAGAGACACACACACTGAGACGGATTACTGGACCGGTCCGGAGCAACAGCACGTCTGTGGAGCGTCGTGGTCTCAGCGTCTCACCAGAACTTTCTGTTTCTTTCAGGGAAGTAAAAAGAAGAACCTGAACAAGCAGGAGATGAGTAAATACCTGCGCTTCATCGTCCAGCGCATGAAGGAGAGGGTGAGAACCGTTTGTTCAACCTGAACCCCAGACCAGTTCTCCCCTCAGTCTCACACCAGGGTCCAGTTTAGATCAGCTACATGTAAAAGACCCTCCTCAGAACATCTGGTTCTGATCCTGCAGCACCTTTATCTACTGACCAGAGTTCTACCTTCAGACTGTGAATGTTCCAGAGCTCCAGGTCCTTCAAGTCCACAGAGGAGGGTCCAGATTGATCACTTTAATGGACTTTTTCCATCGGTTCTGTACACTATGAGACATCCCATAATACTGACACTACCAGAACCAGAACCAGGTCCAGTGTTCAGACTGAGACACCTGGATGGATGTAGAAATGATCTGGTGTCAGGTTCTACCAGAACTCAGATGTGTTCTTCCTCCTACATGTCATGTGTCTATCTGCGGTACCGATGAAGTTCTGAAATCTGACCCAAATGACCAAAACCTCTCCAGAACGACTCGAACACTGTCCACGTGTTCAAAGTGTCTTAGAACTTCTCTAAAAAATGAACCCAAAATGACTCAGAATCTGTCCAGAACAGTTCAGAACTCGTGGAAAGGCATAGCAGAACTTCTCCTGCATGACTCAGCACTGGTCCTGATCCATTCAAAGCGTCCACAGTGTGTTGACACTCGTACAGAGAGACCGTAAACCAGAGAGAAGGAGTCGTAGCGCCAAGATGGGCCTCTTATCAGGATGGAGGAAAAACATGAGACCTTCCATCTGCTGTTGCTGGTTCTGACCAAAACGGAAAAGGTCCAATAAAGTGATAAACCTGGACCCTCCTCTATGGACTTCAAGGGCCTGGATCAGCTGGTTCTGAGGGGTTCAGGTGGAGTTCTGTCAGACTTGAGGAGTCCATCTCCTCCTGCGTCAGGCGCTAACCGTCGCTGTGTGTTGCAGGCTGTGGACCTGAACAAGAAAGGCAAAGACACGAAGCATCCCATGTACAGACGGCTGATCCACACCGCGCTGGACGTGTCCAACATCCAGGAGGTGAGCGGCACCATCTGCACCTACACGTCCTCCTTCACTGGGTTCCTTCTCGTTCCTGCAGTCTTTTTCTTCTGTTTCTGCACCGTTCAGACCCGTTTGACTGCTGCTCTCATCAGCCAGTCACTAGTGAGGAAGAAGCGTCGATTCTGATGTTCAGCTCCACGTTTAGGCGTTTCTAAAGTGAATATGACAGCACAAAGTGTAGATTTATCGACCCGCGGCGCTGCATCAGGGACTGTAGCCCTGTACATGGGTCGCCGGCCCGACCCGCTGAGCCAGCCGGCCGCCCAAGATGCTGCTTTTTTAATCTCTGAATTCAGTGATGTCAGCTTTCTTTCCTCTGTGACAGTGAACTGAACGTCTCTGGACTAGACAAGACGTTTGGTCCACATTCTTCAGATCAAACTGATCAATAATCAGCAGATTAACAGACGGCTACAACAGAACCGCCATCTGCCTGTTTCTGACCCGATGCTAACCCGTCGCTCACCGGCTCTCTGTCCTCGTTTCTGTCAGAATCTGGCTGAAGGAAAGTATAAAAGCTTCGAGGAGTTCAAAGCAGACGCTCAGCTGATCGTCCACAACACTGCCATCCTGTACGGAGGTGAGTCCAGCTGGGCCGCTCCACGTCACAGCCCCAGAACCACACACAAGTTCTAGTACACAGGAGTCTATATCATACACAGGAGTGTATATAATCTCAGCAGATAGACATATAACTAAATCTACTGTCCCGACGACGTAAAGGCTTCAGGTTGAATCACACCTCATGGTCTCAGCTGAAGTGTTTAATCCTGTCCGGTTGCTTTAAATGTCCGTCTGATCCTTGGTAGTTGAAGGTTCTTGTTGTTGTTTCCTAAACGTGTTGGATGAGAACATTGTTCTGACCCGACTTCATTGTTTTATCTGTTTTCTGTCGATGAGTTTGTTTTAACATTCAGGACATTCAGAAGTTCTGCACAAATAAAGATCCAGAACTCTACAAGCATTTAATCAGAACAAAACAGAAATAAGTCTTGGTGCTCAGAGAAGCCAAAGTAGGTTCTGTTGCTGCATTTTGAGCCTCTTTGGCTCCAGAAAACGGGCCTCAGAGCCCAAACGCTGCAGGACTGTCCTGCTGTGGTGCTTTACTGACCTCAGACACACTGAGCTTCCCCTGACGTCTTCACCTCCATCACACCGAGCCGGCAGTACCGTAGAATCATGTCGGATTAGAGCGGTGGAGCCGCGAGCAGGACGATGAGGGGGTTTTGGTTCTGAACATGTGTTCTGTGGGTTCCAGTTCACAGCGACCAGGCCGAGATCGCCCGACTGCTCTTCAGCGACACGTGTCACGAGGTAGGCCTGGTCTATCTTCTGGTTCAGGTCTGATAGACGACTGGATCTCCTCCTCATCCTGTGTCCTGCTGCTACTTCTGTCTTCCAGCTGAATGAGCTGCTGTTGTGTAAGAACTGTTTCTACCTGTCCAACGCCCGACCCGACAACTGGTTCTGTTACCCCTGCGTGAGTACAAACTGGATCTGTTTCTGTCTGAGTCACTGCATCTGTAGAACGGTCGTTCCTGGAAGCAGCAGTTTGGTGCACACCTCCCTCAGATGAACCCTCTGAGCCCACATGGCGCCTTGTCTTTAGAGATATCCACAAGTTGACCCGTTTATCAACCAGAACCTGTAGAAACAGACAGAACCGTCTGGTGGTCAGCCTGAATTAATCATCTGATGTTTCTTCACAGCTGCTTTATTTTTCAAGTCTCATCTATAAAAAATGCCCCAAAAAATTATCTGCCATGTGCACCAGGTTCTGTTCAGAACACAGAACTCTGAGCTGTTTGGTGCAGCCGTGAAGCCTCGACTGGGGTTCTGCTGCGTCCTGCTGAACCTTCTGTGTTGCTCCGCAGAGTCCCAGCCACGACCTGGTCTGGGCCAAGATGAAGGGCTTCGGCTACTGGCCGGCCAAAGTGCTGCAGAGGGAGGACAACCAGGTGGACGTCCGCTTCTTCGGACACCAGCACCAGAGGTCAGTGTGGGCGCTGCCGGGGGGACTGGGCCGGGCTGTGTCTGATGGTGACTGTGTGTCTGCTGCGTTGCAGAGCCTGGATCCCCTCAGACAACATCCAGGACATCAAGGTGAGCGTCCAGCAGCTGCAGGTGAAGCGCAGCAACGGCTGGAAGAAGGCCTGCGAGGAGCTGGAGGTGTACCAGCGCTTCCTGAGGGAGGGCCGCTTCTGGAAGACCAAGATGGACGACGGCAGCCCGATGCTCCAGCAGAGCCAGAGCCAGAACCAGAGCCAAAACCAGACCCAGAACCAGACCCAGACCCAGAGCCAGCGGCAGCAGGACGAGGGCAGCGGCAGGACGGAGCGGCTGGAACGGACCGACGAAGCCGAGTCCAGCATCTCGTCCACCAGCAACGAGCAGGTCCGCCACGTAAGTTCTGCCTGGAAGGCGTCTGGAGGCTTTAGGTCCGGTTTCCATTCATTCAGTCCAGAAACAGCAGCATGTTGCTGGTGCTGGTTGGTTCAAAGTCATCTTTCTAATCCTCACTGGAGATGATCAGTAGTTAATCAATGCTGAGACGCCCACCAGACTTGATCTGATACCAGCTCAGAGTTTATCTAAGACGTTGGTTTGAATGACGTTGGGTGCGTTGGGACGCTCTCGGCTCCTACGAGCTCCAACGCACAGCCCGCATTTGGCTACACAGACCAGTTTGTGTGTTTAGGATACTTGGAGATCCAGTTTGATATCCTGATTCCAGCACAGCCAAGGAATAGTCGGCTATTCGGGCTCAGCCCCAGTAGAAACACAGCGACGTGCTGATCGAGCTTTAGTTGGTGAAAATAATCACAAATTAATAAAATAGCTATAAAACGTCTTGTTTGCTTTTCAGGTTTTCTGCAGCTTTCTGTTTCCGTAGAGCTCAGGCGAGAAGCAGCTCTTCTGGCTGTGCTTCTGTTGGTTTCCCGTCAGTATGTTTCTGTGCTGCGACGCTCCACCTTCACCTCTCTCTGCTGGTTCTTCCTGCAGCTCAAAGGCAGCCTGGAGCCCAAAGCCAAGAAGAGCCGCCGCACTCAGGTGCT
The DNA here is from genome assembly GCF_000690725.1 of Stegastes partitus. Lineage (NCBI taxonomy): Eukaryota > Metazoa > Chordata > Actinopteri > Pomacentridae > Stegastes > Stegastes partitus. The sequence goes on from NW_007578984.1 coordinate 221,444, forward strand.
GGAGCCCAAAGAAGAAGTCAGCGTAAGTTCTGCTGTTTGTCCGGGTTCTAGATCAGCTGCTCGTCACAACAGCAGCTGTTTGGAAGCTCCTCCAGCGACACAGTCAGAAAGAGGCTCAGTGGTCCAAGACAGATGTTAAAACCCAACAGCAAGTGACCCGAGGACAGAAAAGACGTAAGACATGGTGGTACGATAAAGGCCATTTATTAAGAGGACGTCTGCATGAACGTCTGCAGCATGAAGTCCTGCAGCTCCGTGGAGGCAGGAGAGAGGACTCAGCTGTAGAACCGTCTCCATGAGCTCCACTCCCGGTCCTTCTGTCTAACCTGCAAGAGTCCTCCGACTGAGACCGACCAACAGATTTAGTTTATGTGTCAAATGTTTGATTTCAAGAAGAGCGTGTGTACAGTCCAGTTGACAGGAGTCCGGTTGACCCACACCGCCCTGAACCCGACCTGCCCTCTGCCTTTATAGCTGAGATGATGACAAAAACACAGAGAAGCAAAACACTGTGTACCTTTCTTAAACCTTTTTGTATTTTCCTGTCTCGTTTCTCTCATGCTGTTTACTTTATCGTCTTCCTGTGTTTAAGCTGTCAGATCCTCTGGTTTTTTTGTACCTGCACCATCAGCTGTTGTTTTCTTGTTTCTTCTGCGGCTACACCTGCTCTTATTACATGCAACGGGTGTGGTGGTAACCCGTCTGTCTCCTCCTCAGGACCCGGAGCCCGAGATGGAGGCGGTCAGCTCCAGCCAGGAGATCTCGGTGTCGTCGGCGCCGCAGCAGCCAGAGAAGCTGTCGGTGTCGACGCAGACCAAGAAGGCGAGTGGAGGGTCGCCACGGACGCTGCACCGCGGCACCCAGACCAGCAGCGACGGCGCCTGCCAGAACATGTGTCACGAGAAGTACACCAAGGTGTTCAACGACGTCAAGGAGATGATGAAGGCCGACAACAAGAGGGAGACGGAGAGGGTGGTCCGGGAAGCTCTGGAGAAGGTCAGTCTGGATCCAGGAAGAACCTCCTCAGAACATCTGGTTCTGATCCTGCAGCACCTCTTTCTACTGACCAGAGTTCTACCTTCAGACTGTGAATGTTCCAGAGGTCCAGGTCCTTGAAGTCCACAGAGGAGGGTCCAGATTGATCACTTTAATGGACTTTTTCCATCATTTCTGAGCCTCAGAACTTCATCAGTACAGCAGATAGACACATGACATTTAGGAGGAAGAACACATCTGGGTTCTGCTAGAACCTGACACCAGATCAGTTCTACATCCATCCAGGTGTCTCAGTCTGAACACTGGACCTGGTTCTGTTCATGTCCTCTGTCAGCAGCTGGTAGCATCAGTATTATGGGATGGATCATAGTGGAACCAGTTTAATGTCCATGACACAGAGTCATAGAAACAATCAGTGGTACCCTGGATGTGGTTCTGGTTCTGATCATTCACCAGAGGAAACTTTACAAAGTGCATTCTGGGTAAACGTTCCAGGCTCGTATCAGCATGTGTGATGGTGGTGGGTCAGAACCAGTTCTGGATGATGGGAGGACTGTTTTACCTCCAGAACCTACTAGAACCGTCTGTAAGAGGAGAAACTATGTCCTGATGCTCACAGTTGGTCTGGACTCTCCTCTATGGACTTCAAGGACCTGGAGCTCTGGAGCATTCAGTCTGAAGGTAGAACTCTGGTCAGCAGATGAAGCCAGTGGAGGTTCTCCTGGTTGTGGTTGATGTATTCTGGGCCGACCTCCTGGTGAATGAAGGTGGGCCGCTGGAGCCTCCACCTGCTGCAGTCTGACCTCCGTCTGTCTTGCAGCTGCGAGCGGAGATGGAGGAGGAGAAGCGGCAGGCCGTCAGCAAGGCGGTGGCCGGAGCTCAGGCCGAGATGGAGCGCAAGTGCAAGCAGGTGAAGGAGAAGTGTAAAGAGGAGCTGGTGGAGGAGGTGAAGAAGATGGTGGCCCAACACAAGCAGCTCATCTCCCAGACCAAGAAGAAGCAGTGGGTGAGTCCAGACCAGGCTCTGTGTGTTCTGTCCAGCTGATAGTTGTATTCATGTCACGAGGACACGTCCACGTAGACGAAGGAGGAAGCAGCAGAGTCATAGAGCTGCACAGCAGAAACACTGCAGCACAGTACTCGAGTACATGTACTTAGTTACTGTCCAGTGGAGTTTTCAGCTCCATGTACTTTGTTTTTCTCAATCGGCTGCATTCAGAGAAACATGAATAATGGACCAGGATTCTGAAACAGAGCTCACAGCCTCAGGACAGACGGTCCCAACAGCAGCCGGCTCACAGAACGTTAGTACAACGTCTGAAATACATTAATACAACATGAACATAGAACAGTGGTGTGAATAATATATATTTTTTAAAAAGTCTTAAAAATGAATCTGAATTTTAAAAAAATCTGAAAAATCTAGAAATATATAAGAAACATTCCAAAAGTTTTCCTAAAACAAAGTCAGACAACGAGAGGTGGATGTAAAACGTCTTTCCTCCACGTCTACAAACATCCAGACAGCAACGGTTCCCAAACACGACGAGAACAATTCACCAAAAGGTTTATTTAATCATCAATAAAAGGCCCCAAAGGTTTAAAGAAACACAAAGTTTCTGCTCAAAATGAGATATGAGTCAAAATGTGTGAAAACTGGGATGAGTTCAGACGTGAATCAACCGTCCTTCATCCAGCTGATGGAACCATTTCTTCACCACTCTGATCTGTGTTTGGGCTCATTGTCTGGTTGGAACATCCAGCTGTGTCCAGACCAACCTTCTGCTGATGGTTTCAGGTTCTCCTGCAGAACGTGGAGGTGATCCTCCTTCTTCATGGTTCCATCTACTTTGTGTGAAGCTCCAGTTCAGAGCATGATGCTGCCACCTCCATGCTTGGTGGCAGGTTGTGTTTCAGTCATTCTGTTGTGGAAAGTTAAGAGTTATTGGAAACTCTTCACAAACAACAATGTTCTGAATGACTTCAAACTTTTCTAAAATGACTAAAGCTTGTTATAAATTATTCCAGAATTGCCCAAAAATGACTCCAACATGGTCCAGAGCAGCCTAAAGTTTGTCCAATATGACTCAAAGCTGTCCAGACTTAAACCTTGTCCAAGATTACTTTAAAATATGTCCAACATCAGCTAAATGACAAACGTGTCCAGATTCACTGCAACCTGGTCCAAAAAGACAGAGAACTTGTCCAGACTTACTCAGACTTTATCCAAAATGACTCGAGAGCTGTCCAAACTACCTGAAGACCAACCTTCTGCTGATGGTTTGAGGTTTTCCTGAAGAACGTGGAGGTGATCCTCCTTCTTCATTGGTCCACTGACTTTGTGTAAAGCTCCAGGTCCACTGGCAGCAGAACAGAACCAGAGCATGATGCTGCCACCTCCATGCTTGATGGTAGGTTTGGTGTTCTTGGGCTTAAAGGCCTCACCTTCTCTCCTCCAGACATGGTTCTGCTCAGCTTCGGTTCCATCTGACCAGAACTTTCCTCCAGAAGGCCTTTAGTCCTGCTCTTGGACGGACCTTTCAGTGCAGCAGCTTCCTGTGGTTGTGTCTTTGTGTAGTTGTGTAGGTGTGTAGTTGTGTAGGTGTGTGGTTGTGTAGGTGTGTAGGTGTGTGGTTGTGTAGGTGTGTGGTTGTGTAGGTGTGTGGTTGTGTAGGTGTGTGGTTGTGTAGGTGTGTGGTTGTGTAGTGACTGCTGCTGTGTGTTGTGTCTTTGTGTAGTTGTGTCTTTGTGTAGGTGTGTAGGTGTGTGGTTGTGTAGGTGTGTAGGTGTGTGGTTGTGTAGNTGTGTAGGTGTGTGGTTGTGTAGGTGTGTAGGTGTGTGGTTGTGTAGTGACTGCTGCTGTGTGTTGTCTCTGCAGTGCTACAACTGTGAGGAGGAGGCTATGTACCACTGCTGCTGGAACACCTCGTACTGCTCCATCAAGTGTCAGCAGGAGCACTGGCACGCCGACCACAAACGAACCTGCCGCAGGAAGAGATGAACGAGCCCCGCCCCCTCTGACCTCACACAGCACGCCATTGGCTCCCGCCGTCTCCGCCTCCCGTCAGTCAGTCAGTGTCAAACACAAACGCCCTCCTGCTTCTCACCTGCCTTCCTGAAGCTCTGCGGACCGGATGTTCCTCTGCGTGAAGAGCGACGTGTTCGTCTGTCCTTTAATTTAACGTCGTGCTGGTTTCTCTTCCTGTTCTCTCGTCTCTCTGAACAGATGCTCCGGAGACGCAGCGTTCTGAGTTTTGTGTTTTTTTTAAACGACTTTTCTTTACTGAAGTGCTAATTTTGTGTCAGAATGTGTTATTTAAGTGTGTAGGAACAGACGAGCATTAACTGAATACATTTTATTACCTGAATTTTTAAAACAAAGTCTTTTTTCTTACTGTAAATGCGACGAACACACACCCTGCAGTCCAGCGTGACGTCCCGCCGCTCTGCTTTCATACAGAAACCGTTTTTAAAAAACAAACAGAAAACCTGCCTACCTTCCACCGTGGACGACGAGGACTTTAATTCATTGTTTTTCACGAATCTCTCGCGGCGAATCGCACTTTGTCCTCATTTCTACCTAAAAGCTAAAGTCACTTATTGGGAACAGGGTCACGGGTCGGCCCGAGAGGCGCCGACCAGAGAAATCAGCAGAAGTATTCCTGTAATCGTGCACATGTTGGGTTGTTGGACTGTTTTTATGAGTCACGTGTGGAAGCAGGACGTTTTTAATCCGCTCTAATCGGGGACGTGTACAGAATCATTCCTGAGCTGGATCTTAGAGAGTCACATGATTTGAATCATTTTTCTCTTTTTGCACATCTGATTTTCCTCAGCAGCCCAAACGCTTGTAATATTGCCAAAAAGTTTTTGTTGACCCGGCGAGTCGGCCTCGTCCTTCCATGTGTATCCTGGAGCGTCGTCAGTCGTTCTAGTTGGACCTCCTCGTCGGTTCTGTCTGGATCTGAACTCTGTGAGACTCTTTCGCTGTCGTCGGTGGTCGGTGCCTGTCTCTGTTCTCAGCCCGGTGAGGCTTCGTGCATGTTGATAGATTCACAGTTTGTCCTTCATTCATTCAGCTGAAACCAGGAGACAGAGGAACCAGAACCCGGCTGCTGTCAGACTGGCACGTAGAAAACTTTATGCAAATGTGAGCGATGGGACGGGTCCGGGTCTCTGCTGGCGCCGGATGTCGATGTGTCGGTAGATACCGGTGCTTGGGTTTGTTAACGGCAATCAGATTGCTGTTTTTAAATTTCTGAGAGAAGTTAGTCGACCGTCTTGTCAGCGATCAGCTGACCGGCCGGCGGGTTGCCTTCAGGCTTCTGTTGACGTGGAAACGAAGCGCCGTCAATCCTCACCTCGTGGGCAGAAACAGCTCGACTGAAGCTGAGCTCCACTTCCAGCGTTTTGCTTCTTCTTGCCGTAAATGAAACTCAAAGCTTCATTAATAAAGTTCTGGTGTCACTCGGTCAAGTTGTGACTCAAAAAAAGACTCGATTCTTCTGTTTTCAGGGTCATTTCTGAGCGACTTCACCTCCGTTGGTTCCTTTAGCGTGTTTCTAGCAGGCGATAAATCCGTCTTTTCCTTCGTTAAATGTTGTTAACCCTAAAACAGCCTGTGTTCGGACATCTCCTCGCTTTCGGACGTCTCCTCGCGTTCCGACGTCTCTTCGCGTTCGGACGTCTCCTCGCGTTCCGACGTCTCTTCGCGTTCGGACGTCTCTTCGCGTTCGGACGTCTCCTCGCGTTCCGACGTCTCCTCGCTTTTGGACGTCTCTTCGCTTTCGGACGTCTCTTCGCGTTCGGACGTCTCCTCGCGTTCCGACGTCTCTTCGTGTCTAAAGTGCCTGTTTTGTCCGAACAACACGAACAAGCTGCAGAACGACTCAGACTGCTGCTTGTTCGTACATTTATTATTGTGAAATCATTTTTCCTTCATGGCGGATTTTTAAAGCTGCCTCAGAACCGTTTCCCTACAGCTGGAAGCTTTAAGCCTGAGTTTCGTCAACAGCAACTTAAAGCTGCCGTTTTCTCTGTTTGACTTTTTGTCAACAAACGTTCTGCACGAAGTCGTCCCACAAACACAAAGTCTGTTCAGGTGTTTGTAGCCAGCAGCAGGTTCGTGTGTTCGTGTCGCTCTCTGTCGATTAGAAAACGTTTCTATGCCAACTGGAGCTGACTTAAACATCTTCTGAGCTTCATGGAGCCCACACCTGAGGACTCCTCAGGAAGCACCTGGCAGACATCCAGTCGTCGGTCCCAGTCGCATCCAAGGAGCCCAGACTCAGACAGAAGCTCTGAAAGCTCCAGATGTCCTTCACTGCAGACTCCTCAGCATGTTCCTTCCTGAGGTGTATCGTAGATCAGGACATCTGGAGACTTCAGTCCAGGGATCTCCAGCTCCGGTCCTCCTGAGCTACTGTCCTGCAGGTTCTAGATGTTTCCAACACACCTGACTCAGATGAATGGATCACTAACAGACGTGTCTAGAACTTGACACCAAGCTGCTGGAGATCCATTGATGTGAGTCAGGTGTGTTGAAAACGTCTAGAACCTGCAGGATGGTAGCTCAGGAGGACTGGAGCCGGAGATCCCTGGTCCAGAGCTTCTGAAGGCGTGCTGAGATCAAAGAGCTGCAGCGACCGGCTCTCAGATTCTAACGATGAACTAAAGGTTTGAGCAGCAGTCGTCGTTTGTCGCACTTGGACACCTTCAGTCGGAGGCAGGTGTGGGTGACCAGAAGAACCCAGAGCTTGGTTATCGTCAGCCGGTCGATGGAGCGCTGCCCACTAGTGGAGAATTTATGTTACTTTCTGTAAGCTGGAAGTGGCTGACGTTCCTCCTCACCCGGTTCGTTCTTCGTGTTCTTCCTGGTTTCACGTTCTCGTCCAATCAAAGTTCTCTGAAGTCCAACTTCTCTCCTCCGTTGCACTACGTGTAAATAGACTCCTTCATGGTTCTGTACATTGTAAATGGATCCACAGATACTCAGTCTTCTGTTTTGTTCTGATCTGGATGACTGTTAGTTCTAGTTTTGTACAGATGGTTCTCATATCAGCGCTTCGTGTCCTTCTGTCCACTCGTTTCTAGCTTCACGTCGACCTGCAGCTCCTCACCGTTGGGTTTTCTTTGGTTCTCCGGCCGCTGTGGGAAGCGTTTTGCCGTCACTCCGGCTCGGTTCTGGTCTGCGCTGCATGAGTAAAGCTGTTTGTGTCGCGGCTGCGTTTGTTTCTGCTTCCTTCTGATCACGTACTCGTGGCTCCTCAGCAATATGACAGTGACGTCGTTTTCATCTTCTGTCGAGCTCGTTTCACGCCGTCGAGGACGTTTTCAGCCGGAGAGACTAACGAGCACCCAGAGTGCTTCTGACAGGAATGAGATCCGTGTACAGCTTCTTTGGTTCCGCCTCCTGTAGAACATGTTCTTCTGTTCTGTCCATATGTACACTCTTAATCGTGGCTTAACATTTTCTATGCTCCCGACCTTTTTGTTTGTTTTTTGACACTTTAGCTAGCAATATGTATATAAATATATTCTATGTGCTAACATGGAGGAAATAAATGTATCGACCAGTTCCTGGGTTTCCTCGTCTCTTTGATGAAACACGAGCTCTGCAGATGGTTTTATCTGTTCGATGTGTTTGTTCAGCTTATTTCACCAGAACTGAACCAAATCATCAGATCATGTAGAACTGAGTTACAGCACATTAATAATAGTTTATAAATGTGTGAAGCAGCCTCGGCTCCTCTGGATGATGTGGGTCGACCGGAACTACTTTGTGCTGAGGAAGTACTTCCTGTCAAACCTGCTGCAGCCGGAGACTGGTTCTGGACCTTCTGCTGATGTCATCCAGCTGAGAAGCTGCAGGTCAGACGGGCTGCTGAATGTCTAAATGGAGGAAACGCGACGTGTTTCAACCTTCATCTTCCTGTTCTGGACAGAAAATCGGACCAAAACCAGAAACGTGTTGATTATGAAATCAAACTGGAGACACTGATAACTAGTCACAGGTTAGAAAGCACGGCTTTTATTTCAGCCTTTTTCTTTAAAAAAATAAAATAAATAAAAATGACAATTAAAGCATTAATTAGAGTTGTTTAGGGAAGCACGATGTATCAGCGACCACATCGGTATCGGTCCATATCAGTGTTCGGCCCGATACATCGGTGTCGGTCCGATGAACACATTCAGCTGATGATTGTCTAACATCAGCGCCTTCGTCTCTACATCTGACGTCGCTGCTGTTTCACAGATGTTCTACCTAAACGGTCCTGGACTGAAGGTTAAACATGTTTTACTTCTGTTAATAATAAAGGAGACGCTGGCTGTGTCCCAAATCCCTCCCTATCCCTCCAGAGTGCTCCATATGGGCTGATCGCCATTCTGTAGGGGTGTCTGAATGCTACAACCTGTATAGTCACTCCAAATATCCCACAATGCACCATGAACTGTAGCGTGCAGCCGATGGTCACTAACCAGCGATATGGACCGCCATGCACTGCACGAAAGGAAACGGAAACTAGATGAACAAGAACTTGCGGCGCTGGGTTGTGATGTGGACAGACTGCACCACTTCATTTAAACTGCTTTAAGTTAGTGGATCCTGAAGAAACGCTCCCATCTGGTATGTACAGCAAAATGACAATAAACCGGATTTAGTTTGGTTTCTTAGCTACGCAATAAACTGTGAATTTGATGTGTTTGTACGACGCTGTTGTGGCACAAATCACGGCCAGCGAGCGACGTCATTAACAGTCTGAAGTGTCAGTTTGCCGAGGTGCTCCCCACACAGGGATCCATTTATGGGGGGAGGGAGTGGATGACTTCAGACTCGACCCATGTGCTCTGATCTGGGTTCTTCTGGATGGTTCCCCGGGTCCGGGGGTCGCGTGGATTAATGTTCCTTTACATCAACTTGTTGAGTAATTACTAGTAAAATGTTCAGCTCTGGAGAAGTTAATCACAGATTGGTTGTAATCCGAGTTTCGCAAAACTAGCTTTAAAATGAACAAACTCAGGTTTTAACTAACCTCAGTTCAGTTAATCCAGGATCACAGACATAAACCCAGATTAAGCAGAGATCATGTTAAACCAAACTAAACTAAGACTAAACGTGGAACCAGACAGACTCCTGAACACGTCACAGTAAATGGATTCAACCTGAGTATTTAACCGGGTTCCTTCCTGTTCTTTAGAACGTTGTTGGATCTGAACCTTGGTTTTTACATCATTCAGGTAAATGAGTGGAATTGAAATAACTTGTGTTTGTTTGTTAATCTGATTTCTCTCTTGGTTTAAAGGTTAACTTGTTTAACTCAGTTTGACCAGTTAATTTTTAGTTAAAATCTTGTTTTTGTCACATTTAGAAGCAGAAAATATAAAACAGCTTCAGGCAGATAAAAGACGTTTTCATGTTGAACGATGTGCAGAACGTGTCAGAAACAGATTTATTATATTTCCACAGTTTTCATCAGAAACATCTGATTATCTTTTAATACACTTATTTATGTTATAATTGGACTTCTTTAAATCCTCTCATTTGCTGTTATATATATATATATATATGTTGGTAGAACCACCGCCCGAACCCTTCAGCTCCAGACTACTGACCTCAGCTCCATCATTATTCATGTCGTCTTTCTGTCCTGATTTATTTTCAGCCTCATGCTGGATTTTTATATTTCTGGTACGTTTCCACCTTAAAGCATCTCGACCTGGCGATCAGACCGTCGCCTTCGTTCTTCTGACTTGAACCTCAACAGCAGCTGCTTCAGACCGACCAGACGCTCGTCAGGTTTGTTTGAAACTTCCATCCATCCATCCATCCATTGTCTTCCGCTTATCCAGGGTCGGGTTGCGGGGGCAGCAGGCGGAGCAGGTCTTCCAGACCTCCCTCCCCCCGGCGACGCTTTCCAGCTCTTCCTGGGGGATCCGAGGCGTTCCCAGGCCAGCCCAGAGATATAATCCTTCCAGCGGGTTCTGGGTCTGCCCCGGGGTCTCCTCCCAGGTGGACGAGTTCGGAAAACCTCCAGAGGAAGCCTCCCCGGAGGAGATGTCCAAACCACCTCAACTGGCTCCTTTAGACGTGAAGGAGCAGCAGCTCTACTCTGAGCTCCCTCTGGATGTCTGAGCTCCTCACCCGATCTCTAAGGCTGAGCCCAGACACCCTGTGGAGGAAACTAATTTCGGCCGCTTGTATCCGTGACCTCGTTCTTTCGGTCACGACCCAAAGCTGGTGGCCAGAGGTGAGGGTTGGACGTAGATGGACCAGTTAACTTCATCTTAATTAAACGATTCTCATTAATGAACAGATTGAAGGCAAACTGTGAAACAACAAACCTCACAAACACCTTTTATTGTCAAAACCGTTTATTTATTGAACTGAAACATCAACTCAAATACGACGTTTTTAAAACCTTTTAAAAAACAAACATTCTGCTGATAAAAGAGAACAAACAGTGAACAAAGTGCTTTTTGTCTTTTCAAAATAAACGTCGAAATATTCGAAGACGAAGAGCCTCCTCCTGATTGTTCTGACATCTTCTGTTGAGCCCTGATTGAAGCGTCGTGTAAAAATATGAAGGACTCGCTCTGGTATTTACAACCCGACCCGACCCGACCCGCTCCCAGCCGGCTGACGGTCGACGGCATCGAGGAGTTTCACTCCACAAACTCTGTTTATTACATGCAAGGATCAGAAAACCTGTTTGTTCCCAAATAAACGTGAAGAGTTCTGATCCAAACGCTGAAATCGGACTGGCAGTGATTCCTCAGCTCGCCACACGAGGGCAGCAAACCTCTGAACCAGAGTCCAGATGAAGCTGGAAGCTGCTGGTTCTGCCTCACAGCTAGAAAACGGCCTCGTGTTGATCGGACTTCACATTTGTGCTGATAAGCATTTAATCTCCGGGTTCGGATCCACTCCGTAAAGTTTCTTTGAGGAAACAGTTTCACTCTCAGCTGGAGAATTACACAATAAAAGCTCAGTTTGTATCCTAGTCAACCCGTTGGTTCAGTAACAAAACGATATCTGTGATCACCGCCAGCTGAAGACGTTTAAGCTTCAGTCTGACCCGTTTAAACGTCAGAGGTTCTGAATCCAACACGTCTGGAACTAAAACTAGAACAAGTCAGAACCATTGAGGGAAACCCTTTGAGCGTGTTGATAAGCAGCACGTTCCTCATGTTTAATGTCTGAACAAAAAAACTCATTTTCAGCTTCTGTTGGTTTCAAACTTATCAAATTACACAGTTTGTTTTTCTTTAAACATAAATTACTGATTGTAAAAAGTATGAAGAGCACAAACTAGACGTCTGATCCAGCTCTTCTGGATCAGAACTCTTCAGATCAAAGCTGGAATAAAACTCCTCAGAGTCGACCGACAGCATCTGTTCAGTCGTATAACCTGTCATCATCTGCTCCACAGCTCCATGCTTTTATTCTTATATTAGCAAATATTCAAGAGCAAAACATTCTTGAACGTCTCGTCATAAACTTCTAGAAGAGGAACAAAATAAATTAAGTCGGTTTCTTTTTGTACATACTTACATGATATGAACTGACGTGTTTTGGCTTCAGCTGAAGCTGCTCGCTTGGCTTGAAGGTTGCAGCTGTTCCTGTGTGAAAGCAGCACGCTGCCAGAAAACGACGCTCAAATCAAAGCCGCCGGCGAGCGTGAGACGGACGTAGCGCTCGCTAACCGGAGGGAAACGTTCCCTCGTATCAAAACACGTCTCTGACACGGTCGATATCGTAAAAACACAAAATATCGTTTCTGCCACAGTTTGGTTTTGTGTAAAGATCGTTTTCAAAAAATAGCCTAAACTTTATCGAGGACGTGTTAAAAAAACAGAACAGACAAGCGACTTCGGCGAATGCTCAACAGGAAAATAAAACGTGAGACACACCAAGATTTGAAAGCCAGAATCTTTGCTGCTAGCGATTGTCCTCTGCTGCCTCCTGCAGGACGTTCAGGTTGCTGCTCTCCTCTGAGTACGAATCCAAACACCAGCCTGGGAGGAGATCTGCCTGACAGACGAAGCTCAGGGCAGCACCAGTCGACTCCTCCCAGACACTGAGCCTCAGCAGCAGCCGGTCCGGCTCCACCAGGGGGCGCTACATGTTGTAGGCCACGTAGATGGGGTCCAGCTGGTCAGCCAGGAAGCCGTCGCGCAGGTGCATCCGCTGCTTCTCACCGCGGGAGTTGATGGGGATGACGCCGATGTCGACGACCACCACGACGCCCACGATCAGGTAGTGCTCCTCCAGAACCACGTTGGTGACCAGCGGCACCAGGTCCAGTGCCTCCTGCTCCGAGCCGTCCAGCTCCACCACCACCACCAGCAGGTTGGTCCACGTGAACACGGCGCTGCAACAGAACCACAAACACGGGTCAGTCTGCTGCTATTGAACAGCAGGTAACTGTTCATACGCTGACGTTATTTGTAACCGAGACACATGACTCTGGGCCAGGATTGGCTGAGCTACATCAGCCAGTCAGCAACAGGAAGGCCTGGCTGGAGGTGACTGACCGCCACAGACGTCTGTATCAGACGGACGAAGCCTGAAACCTGCATTCTGTCTGACTGCCAGCAGGGGGCGACTCCACTGCTGCGAAACCAGTCCGATTGTACATAAGTCTGTGAGGAAATGAGCCGACTTCTCCCTCGATTTACGAACTCAGTGAACATGTTCCTGATGAGCTCATGGTCTCCATCAGTAGCTTCAGGTGTTTTTTACCACATCATGGTGCTGATTGGTTAATTATGGTCCCGTTTGGAGGAAAACAGACGATGAAGCAGCAGGCGTTTCAGGGTGATTGGCAGGTCGTAGTGTATTTAGCATGTTGGTATCACCTCTCTGATAAACCTGTTAGATCTGCTGATGGGAGATCATAAGGACGTACATTAAAAACCTGAGTTCTGCTTGGAGGTCCTGAACCTCCTCAGAGTCTCTGTCATGGTCCCGTTGCCACTAAACTCCCACAATGCTCTCTGCTGCCACCATGGCATTAGCTACTTTCAGCAGCACTAATCAGCTCACGTCCCTGACCTGGACCTCCACAGACCTGGTGACTCGTGGATGTTCGGACGGAAGACCTGCAGGTAGGGTTTGCGTTCCTTCTCCATCTGCTTAACTTCCTGCTGATCCACTGAACACAAGGTTTAACGGTTCTGACTTTGACTGCTGTGTTGGTCCAACCTGTTGGTCCGTCTCAGATCAGCCTCGAAGGGGCTTTAAATGCTTCCTGGTGGTTCGACATCTGCACCGAGCAGCTGTTCACCAGGATCAGAAGGAAGTTAAACCAGAAGTAGTCGTGTTTGGTGTCTCACCACTCGGTGATGCTCTTGTGCGTCCTGATGACGGAGGTCTCGATGTCGATGGGATGGTATCTCATCCCTCGGAGCTCCATCGCCTCCTCCAGAGCGCCGACCACGTAGAGGGCGTCATGGCGCTCTGCACACAGACACAGCATCAGGACACGTGGCTGGTTGGAAGCAAACATGTTCAAAGTGCACCAACAAATGAGCTACGAGCAAATCAGCAGAAAACAAAGAAGTGAAACTTCAGCGAGTCGACTGAAAGTCCTGGTTTAAGGTCAAACAGTGACTCAAAGGCAGCTTCAGGTGACTTCAGGATGATATCTGACCACCAACAGTCAACCCTCTGAACCAGGCCGCCTGGTTCCATGTATCAGCCGGACCCGCTTCTGTCTCCGGACCAGAAACGAACCAAATCCAGCACGTAACCAAGACAACCGCAGAACCAGAAAAACGAGACACAGAATGACAAGAACAAGAATAAACATCAGCGAGACACAGACGAAACACGAGACGCAGAGTAACAGAACGGAACCGAAACTGGACCAAAGAGAGAAAAAAAAACACCACAAACAACAAGAACGAGGCCCAACGACAGAAAGGATAGGAACACCGGACAGTCCCACGTTCAGAGGGTTGGACTCGGTTCTGACCTCCGCTGGCGTCGGTGAGCTCGGTTCTGCGGAGGAAGCCCAGGTATCCGGTTCTGGCCCAGACGGTCTGCGTGTCCCCGAAGCTCAGGCGGGAGTTGAAGTGGTCGGACTGCAGCGCTTCGTCGCCGTAGACGGTGAAGTAGCCGCTGGCGTTGTGGCCGCTGTGGACCCAGATCTGAAACCAGAACCAGAACCTGCTTCAGCTTCTCCACATGTCACAGGATGTCAGATCTGAAGTGTTTGTTGTATCCGAGGGGTCAGAACAGACTGGCTCCTGCAAAGTCAGACGGGTCGAGCAGCGTCGTGGCCGGTACCAGAGGTTCACCTGAAGGCTCACCTCACAGGTAAAACAACGACCGCTGTCTCAGAAATGTGCATTTTAAAGGGCGTTCAGTCATTAAGTGAACGTTAAGGGAACATTAAGGGAACAAACCATCATTGTTTGGTTCAAGGAACAGTTCCGGATTTAATGGATGTTCTGGTCCCGTTTATTTATTCACATGTTTTGCTATAATCAGGGATTTATATCAAATTTATTTCACCCAGATTTATTAGAAGTTTCTGAAAATGACACTTCAGCGCGTTGAAATGTTAATTTAAGGCGTGAAAACCTTCAACTTCTGTTCTATTGGTACCGGTACTGAGTCCAGGTAACCAGCAGAAAACTGATTCTCCATTTTAGTTTCCAACATCTCAACAAACCGTCTCAATCAGACGTTATAACGACAACAGACACTCTGACGTCTAAAACAAAATCCTAATTTTAATAGTTTAAGCTTTGGCCTTAATGTGATAAAACTTTGTGAAAATGACCAGAAACAACGTTTAGTTTAGAACGAGACTTCAACAATTCCAGACTTGGAGTTGAAAGTGATGGATGAATATTTCAATCTGTTGATTATTTTCTGGATGAATCTATCAGCGGTTTGGTCTCTACGGTGTCCTGACGTCTAACAAATGTCCACAGATCTTCAGTTTACCGTCACAGAGGAGGAACCTGAAGCTGCAGTTCCTCAAACCGATGAACTGATCATGAGAGCAGATCAATAGATCAGGTCGACCTGCCGGTAAAGCTCACCTCCCCCAGATGCGACTCTCCCATTGGTCCCTTGGTCTCCGGGTTGGCGATGATGATTCGGACTCCCGGCAGGATCTACGCAGAGACGAAGGCCGATGAATCAGAGAAACTCAACCTACGCTAAACTGCTTCTATCCGTTAAAGCACATTTACCTTCCCGGACTCCATCAGGGGGAGGCTGTGCGGTGAGCCCCGCTCCACCAGTCGCACCCTGCACACAGACAGCAGCGTTAAGACATGACGGCCGGCAGCGGGACCACAGAGACTACAAGACCTGATGACCTCCAACCAGAGACCAGCCTCACCGGGACAGAGTTCTCGTAGCACGTTGACGTAAGGAACACATTGACCTGCTGAGCTGACTGAAACAGCAACAACAGCGAAGGATCAGGCTGAGGTCGGTGTTGGTCGGTTTAAAACTAACTGGATCGGCTGATGTTTTTAATCGGATCAGAACACCTTTATTCTGTCACAGGAATAAAAAACACTTCAGAACTTTCCTGACAGTAATCAGACGTAAATCAGGAAATAAATCAGTTCTGGGTTTCTGTTTCATGCTAAAGTTAGCATGTTAGCATTAGTAGTTTAAGCTAACAGATCATTAGCCGTAACACTGACATGGTTAAAGTTAGCATGTTAACATTAGTAGTTTAAGCTAACAGATCATTAGCCGTAACACTGACATGGTTAAAGCGTTTTAACTACGACTTAACAGATGCGGCTTTTCTTCACTATCTAACAAGTCAAAGACGCAGGATAAGAAAATGTAGCCGATAAATGAAATGATGAAATCTAATAATATCTGTTATTAGCACGATATCTATTAGAATCTATTAATAATTTTCATTCTTACCACAGGAATTGCTTTTTATTATTAAAGTTATAAATTCAAGTTAAAAATAACAAAGAAATCAGTCACTGATAGAAACGCTCCTTCACATGAGTAGTAACCGGGACAGAACCAGGCTTTACCGGCTGATCCCGTGTAGCCGTGCAGCTACAACAGCTGAACACGGATTACCGTCTGGAGACTGTATGGACCAGAACCACATTCTGCACCTGGGCCTGTTGCTCCTGTAATCCCAGGAGCAGCTTGTCAGCAGATATTTGAATGCATTCTGCTTGTTATCCTGATTTGTTTCCTGGACGCTGACAGCACCGTGACACCAGCGCCGAGCCCTGGAGGCCGATCGCAAGACGCTGCTGGCTTCATTAAGTCACTGGAACTGCTGTTCTGGTGCCTCCGACTGGATTTGATGGGTTTTAAAGTGCAGCAGACTTCTGTGAGGAGACGGTCGAGCCTGAAATCATCAGATTGTCAGAGAAACTTCCGGCGTCTCATTACGCTCAGACTGTTTGGTCTCAGCCTGCAGACAGCGAGCCTCGTGCTGGAATAAAAACCCGCCGAGTTCGTTCTGCTGAGCTTCTTATTCATGAAGCTGCCCGCGGCTCAGATCTGACGGCAGCCAATGCAACACTTTGAGTGCATTCAAACAGCAGCACAACCTATGTGACATCTGTGAGAGCCGGTGGACTCAACGTGGAGTCAAAGTTCTGATGAGAACAAAACACAAGAAGCTGCTGTTACGCGGTTTGGGCTTCCAGAACCTCCAACGTAAACCAAGAACAGTTCAGATGTTACCTGGAAGCTATAAGTTAACAAATGAGGCTCAAGTTCTTCTAAAAGCATCTGGTCAGACATTTAAATACAAATCTATACCGATACAATTCACACGTATGTAGTTTTCTACAGATGAACACGTATGTAGCTGTAAATCCATAGAAAAAGTTTGTTTTTTCTGTTATTACAGTGAAAAGTGTTCAGTCAGTAAGTTTCCAACGAACCTCCAAACTGTCATATGCAGCGCTCAGATTCTGAACTTTCCACTGGTCCTTGAACTGACATTATTCATGTTTCATATTAATGGCTTTAGAACAACATTAGCATGTTAGCTTCACCATGTTAACAAGCCCAAAGCTGGCACATTAATATTTACTTTTAGTGTTTTAAGCTAAAATGGTTTTAACATTTCAACACATTAACATGGTCGAAGATAGCACATTGATATTTAATTTTAACAGTGGTAACATTAGCATGTTAGCCTGAATGTGCTAATAGTATTAAAGTCAAAGTTAGCACAATTAATATTTAATTTCAAAAATATTAACAAATATTAACATGTTAGCTTTGAAACGTTAACATGGCCAAAGTTAGCAAATTCATATCTCATGTCAATAATTTTCGCTTACCTTAGCATGTTAGCATAAGACGCTAACAGTGCACAGTTAGAATATCAATATTTAATTTTGACAGTAATCACATTAGCATGTTAGCCTTAATGTGCTAATAGTGTTAAAGTCAAAGTTAGCATTTATCTTAAAGTCACTGCTAAAGCAACTTATTAAGAAGTTTCATCGCGTCTTGAGGTAAAAAGAGGAAGGTTTCAACCTGTTGGTGGCGCTACATGAAAAGTCAAAGGATGAGTGACACCGATACGAGCTATCCTCTGGGGACCATGAATGTTTGCAAACCTCACGTTGTGGTGAAGACATTTCAGTCTGCTGTGCACCGAGCGCAGCGATGAAAAGGAACGTTAGCGAATGAGGCTAAGAGCAGGAATGTTGTTCATCATCAGGAGACAAAGACTCGCCCTGAGTCCAGGTCAGCTCACCTGTCGTGGCGCAGCGCCCTCATGTCCACGAACACAGTGGTTGGGTCGGGTCCGGAGGTGCCCTGCAGAACACAACAGCAGCAGCGTTAGTACAGCAGGATGCTAGCAGTTCACCGTAGGACTACTGCAGGACACCACTACTGCTGGTACTGGTTCTGCTACCAGGCTGCTCGTGCATTAGTGACGACAGAAAGCTTTGGGCTGGAACCCAAACCTACACAACATTTATACAACGTGGAGGGAACAGCGTGGGAGCAGAGGAAGGACCTCAGAGGGACAGGACCAAATAAATGTAAAGAACCCAGAACTCCAGCTGACCGACATGCTGCAGTGGAGCTGCTTTGCAGGAAGAGATGGAAAAGAGAGAAAGCATCCGAATGATCCTGAAAACGCAGCAGATAGGATTCAACCTGCAGAACGTCTGATCTGGTATCAGAACACCGCTCAAGGCTCTGAGGACAAACCAAGGCGGAGGAACACAAGGTTAAGACTCCGCTCCGACCTCTTTCTTCCTCCACCGGCGGACACACAGCGGCATGCTGGGAAACGTAGGCCAACACACCAGATCATCCACAGGGAGTGTTTGGGCCGAGGAGCGCCGGCACTTCAGCGGTTTGATTTGGGACAAACAACAACTCTTCAGATGTGAGAGTTCAGTCACACCAGGAAGCAGCACATGCACATTCAGCCGCTCGTCGTCATCGTGTCAGGACGTGTGCAGGAAGCTGCTTCGTTACAAACAGTTAAAGAAGAAGAATCTGAACGCTCTGTGCTGGAGGTCTGCTCACAGCGAATCTGTGGAAGTCGTGCATTTAATTCCCGATTGGTCGAGTGAGCCTTAACAATCATTAATCCTGTAGGGTCTTCATATTTATTACAGTCGGCTACAGTTGTATTTTGTTTTATTTTTAATCATTAATAATTAAATTAAAGCCGCAAGCGGCGATGGACGGGTCCTCGC
>NW_007578985.1:0-2848 GCF_000690725.1 Stegastes partitus
TAGCTGTTTCTGTATAACGTAGTTATAGTGCATTGACTTTCAGTGATATAAGACTTATATCTGTAATATGTTTAAATCTGAAAATATATTTTTGTCTCCATCCTCTTCTGGTATCAGTCATGAATGGGACACAGGCTGAAGATGTCCTTCTCTCAGATCTCTCTGCACTGAGTCTGGCCACAAACAAACTGAATCGATGCCAAAATCAAACAAAGCCAGAGGGTTAATCAATTGTTTCGTGTCCTGGAACATGATTTGCTCGACTTTTTCGTGTTCCCCAGCACGAAATTCAAACCAATATGTTTCAATTGGAATTATGTTGAGTCAAATCCACTCAACTTCAGTTTGATCGATATTATCTTAAGCAAACAACAACAAAAAAAGTTTTCTAACAATCTACAAAAATTGAGTGATCTGTTTTTGCACATGAACTCTTCATTTCTACAGCAGGAACACATTTGACCTGAGCAGAGATGAACTCGGCCCACTCAGTCTCACAGCAACTCGTGAAATAGTCACAAAACTTATTCTATTGTTTCGTGTCCTGGAACACAGTTTGCCCGACTTTTTCGTGCACGAAATTCAAACCAATACATTTCAGTTGGAATTATGTTTCACGTCTGGGACACGTTTTCTTCCCCATTAGACAGCACATATACTGTGATGTTTTTGTTGTTCTTTCCTGCCGACAGTCAGGCATTAACCAGTTTTACTGTTATGGCCCGTCCACACTAATAACTTTAGAGATCACTATAGAGATGGTGTGTGCCCACGCTGACCAACGTTAACATTCTGTAAACACATGCGTATATGCTCCGTATTCATTCAAATAGAAAAGACAAGAAATATACAGCAGCCAAGTACTGCCTGTGCGTTTCGACTGCTTTTTTAGTTGAGTTATTTTTTAAGAGCACTATGTTTCTAGATACAACAAAGAGTCAAAATGTCCACATTCAGAGCCAGCTGAGTTTTTTTTTTCTTTTTTTCTTACTCATCTTAAAAATCTAATTTTCTGTTGATATTTCGTCCCTGTCAGTATAACTTATCTCTTCTCCATCCCCAAGTCAAGTTTTTATTCAAGTGTGTCTCACGTTTAAGTCCCCTCTGAGTCGGCATTAAAACAAAAATATCATGATTAAACCATAACCATAACTAATTTAATGAGCCATTCGCAGTTTCACTGTACGGGTCGTTTGTACTTCGACTTGCATGGCATAGTCTTTGAGACAAACATATGCTACTGGCAGGATCAACCAGGTAGCCCCAGGACTGGAACTTAGATTTATCCACAGACCCAGACTGAGGCTGGGTCCTTTTAGAAATAGGGAGAAGCACAGTGTGCTTAGATTTTAGCTCCAATTTCTGTTGTCTCACTTCATCTGTCAGCTGTTTGTTTTCAGCAGCCAGCTTTTTGTTCATCTTAACAAGTGCCGTGATGTATGCCTGGTCTGCCATCCATTTATTTTCAATTTCCCTCTTATCCCACTCACATCTGTGGAGTTTCTGGATTGCGTCATCTGGCCGTCGAGCCAGTTGGAGCTTCAGTTTCTCCACTTGGCACTTGAGTTTCTTCACTGTGCTCTTCAGCCTCTTCACTAGTTTACTTTTCAGCAGCACTGCTTTTGCATTTTTATCCAACAGGCGTTGCTGAGTGCGAGACATATTTTTAAATTTGGAGCTACTTGCTTTGACCACTCGGATGCAGGGTTGGCATCACATAACTTCAAAGCTGTTAGTAATATTCAGTCACAAAGGACTTCACTTGCCGGGGTTCTTGCTGAGGTTCCTGTTGGAGCTCTGTGGGTTTTGCCAGAGTGAGAGTCGTGATGCGTTCAGCTTGCTTTTCAATAGTTGTTTGTTGCAAGCTGTTTACATCTTCCAGGCGTGATATTTTTTGCAGCTGCTGAGCTACCAGGTGTTTGTGGTACACCAGGTCCTTGTTCAACTTTTCAGTTTCAGCTGCGTTTTTCGCCTTGACGCCTCTAAGAACAAGGGAATGGTTTTTGCCCTGTTCCACCTTGTCTATGGTCTGCCGCCTCTTCAGCAGGTCCAACTCGCTCTTCACACGATTATACTGGACCTAAGAGCTAAGAGCTGTTTCTCTTGTTTCAAGGTTTCAGTATGGCTGGTCAACTGTGACTGTGTTGAACCAATTTCCTTGAGAGACTTATTCAAAAACAGTATGTCTTGATCTCTGGCAACAACCCTCATTTTATGTCTTATCTGCTCTTGATCAAATTTTAATCCAAAATAGGTGCAGATATTATTTTCTTTGTCTTGAAGTTGCTGGATGACGGTCCTCTGCTTGTTGGCCTCTTTTGCCTGGTATTGAATTTCTCTAGTTTTTATTCCAAGCTCCCCGGTGAGCCTGGAAACCGTAACTTGCTTTGAAAACAGAGATTTGTCCAGTTCTTGTCTTTTTTTGGTCAACTGCCTTATTTGCAATCTTAATGCAGTCATTTCTTTTTTACTCTCCTCCAGTTCATCTATCTGTCGACTCTTCTCATCTACAGCAGCCTTTAAGCGTTGATTTCCGAGTGACAATTTTGTGTGACTGCCATCCAACATCTTCACCTGCAGCTCTTTACGTAAGAGTTCCTCTTGTGTCTTGGTATGGCGGATACGCTCTTTGTTTAAAAGCTCCTTCTTTTTTTTTTTTTTAACCTGTTCTGTTCAGCAACTTGTGTGATAGTTCTAGATGCCCAGTCGTGCCACACAGATTTGCTCTGCTACCTGCCACCTCGAGGCCGCCCAGCACCCAGACCCAGTGAGGCGCCCCTGGTACCAGCCCAGACACGCCCCCCATCTCCCGCCCCCCCCGAGCCGATCCTCCAATGCCCTCCCAACC
>NW_007578985.1:4276-5800 GCF_000690725.1 Stegastes partitus
TTCTCTCATGACTGTTAAGTATTTGCACTCCACTGTAAGCTGGGCAACACATTTATTTCATCCATCTATGACATACTTTGACACATCTTTCCAGTTCAGAATTGTTTAAATAATGCAGTTTGTCAATGTGCAATAAAGGCATTAATGAAGCTCTTGTCCTGAATGTGTTCATGTTTCAATGCTGCACATCTGCTATAAACGACAGCAACATGTTCTCCGTATTGTAATGATGCAACAACAGCAGAGATGAAGTTAAAGGTGATAAATGAACCTGTGAATACTGAGAACAGAGAATAACAAACTGTAGAAACAGCTGCTCTGTCCTTCTGTAAGTGGAAGCTGAACTGGAAGTAGTTCACTGAGGATGGCGTCCATTCAGTCTCCAGATGAGGTTTTCCTTCTGTTGGCTTCACTCAGAAGATCTTCAGTGGACATGAGACTCACCTGAGGTGAAAAGAGACGTCACAGCATCAGCAACAACAGCAGAGGTTCATTTAAGTTAGCCCTGGAGACATTTCCTGTTTCATGTATAGTTATCCAAGCACCTAAAGAAAGAAAGACCTGTTGTTGCTTCACACTTAGGAAAGAAGATTTTTCTTCTTCAGCCTCTCTGTGCTGCATTTTAAATGTTATATTAAACTGTAGTGTCAGTCACTACTTTGGTATTATTCTGGGTGTTTATTCTTCCATCTACACGACAGTAAGAAGAACTACAACATGTGCATCCGTCATAAAACAACAACACGTTAAAGATCAGAGTGTAGATGAACAGTTTTGTCCAGATCAACAGACAGCATATATTCAGGACAGTGGACATGCTTCAGTGTTGTGATTGTTGCTTTGTAAGACACTAGTATGTATTCTGGTTCATTACAGAACGATCTGCCAGTGTTAAGTTGTGATAAATCCTAGTTGGCATGGGCGTGACACCGGGTTTTCACTCAAAGACGCATCTGAACCTGCTGCTGCTGCTGAATAATCCAATAAAATCCGCCAAACTGCAGCACAAAGAGGCTGAGAGGCAGAGGAGGAGCAAACCGGACTTTATCGATCGGCCGCAACACAAAGGAGGCGATCAACGAGCTGAAGCTGAGCCTCCTTAAACTCCCATTAAAAGTGTAAACAGAGAAGAAGGGGGAAACGTACCAATACAACAAGGACAACATGACTTCCTCTTACTGATTGGAAGGATTCTGAAAAGAGGAAAATGTAATTAAACTGAAGAAAAAGAAGAAAAGCATGAAAGAGTCACACAAACTGAGATTGGCTGGAAAAACTTTAAATCAAGTGTCATCAACAAAGTCATTTTTATGGGGAAAAAAAACCAACAAAAAACTGCCAAACATTCACTCGTTCCATCTTCATGGGTGTAAATATTTGTCAGAAATGATGGAAAAAGACACAAAATGAGCCCAAAGAGACACAAAGTGACCTCAATGAAAAACAAAATGACCACTAATAGACACTAAATGACCACTAATAGACACAAAATGACCACAAATAGACACAAAATGACCAAAAATA
>NW_007578985.1:7198-10723 GCF_000690725.1 Stegastes partitus
GACACAAAAATACCACAAATAGACACAAAATGACCCAAAATAATAAACAAGCAAAACTTACTGCTAACTCAAGTCAGCTGCTATTTACTTTTTTCCTTCTTATGTCATATTTTTGCAGCTAATAAGAAAAGCTTTAAAGATGGATCAATTAATTGCCAGCTGTTAAATTAGTCACCATTTACTTTGATAACTGATTTAAGTACTTTTGTGAAGAAGAAAAATCAAAATTCTCTGATTCCAGCTTCGACGATGTGAATATTTTCTTGATTGTTTGCTTCTGTAGGACGTCAAACTGAATGTCTTTGGGTTGTGGACAAGACAAGAATTCAGATAATCCAGGAAATAATCAAGAGATTAGTTAATTTAAATAACTGCTCGTCGCATTGAGACACAGAAATGGAGAAACGGCGTGAATACAATCAGACAAGAATTGAATTATGTCCTATTAAAATTACCAAAGCGTATTAGTTTCTTCTCGTGTTTATTCCCGCTGAAGTCATTTTTTTTGTTTGTTTAACAGATTGGTGGAACAAATGGTAATCAATAAAACAACTAATCAGAACACTATTTATTTAGTTATTAATATAAACTTAAGCGTTTTTTTTTTCTCTCTAAATGGAGACGATGCTGCTCTCATTATAACTCATTAAACAAATTAAGACCATTAGGCAGAGCTGCAGCAATTAATCAGTTAACTATTAATCAGAAACTATCCAACTAATTGATCGATCAGTTTAAGCATTTTTTTAAACACAAAAACTGTAAAATCTCTAATTGCAGCTTCTTAAAAGTGAATATTTTCTGGTTTCTTTCCTCCTCTGACAGTAAACTGGAAATCTTTGGGTGTTATCTGACATTTCACAGAGAAAACAACTAATCAAGTAAATAATCAACAGATTAAAAATATGTGTTAGTTACAACCTAATTCAAATGTAAAAACAAAAATGCACTGTCATTCTAGTTTTTCCTCCTTGATTTTTTTTTTGTTTTTTTCAAATTTTTCCCTTTACTCGGACTCTGTATTTTAATATTTTCTCCTCTAAATGTTCTTCTTTGGCCCGTTTCAGTGCTTTATTGGATCTGCTGTTTCTTCTTGAAACACAAATGTTTCTCCTTCATCACTTTATCTTTTCTCTCTATTGTTTTGTTCGTTGTCCCGTCCATCCGTCCTTCTCTCTGCAGTTGGGCAGCGATTTCATGTTCAAAGTCAAGGTCGTGGAGCGACGGGGAGGCCGGAGACGAGCTGGAGGTTTGAGCCTCCCAGAGAGAGGAGGAGGAGGAGGAGGAGGAGGAGAGATTCTGGATAACACCATGTTGTGTCTGCGCCCTGTAGTTAGAGGAGGATGTTTCAACATGGCTGCTGCTGCTGCTGCTGCTTCCTTCAGCTCAGTCTTCCACCAGACTCCATTTTCACACAAAAGTCTATTTTCAGCTGTAATTATTTCTTGTGAGGTTCTGGAAGATTACCGGATTTAAACTCACTGAATGGAGCAGATGATATTAAAACCATCCCACCTCCACCACAGACTGTGTGCTGGAGGTTTTAGAGTTGTAGGAAATGAGATCTGGATGTGATGGAGCTGATTTAACCCCCTGAACCCCGAGTAGTTTCTGTGTGTTTTTAGCTCCTGGCACATTTGTACTCATTTGTCACTCCAATATAAAGTCCTTATACCTCTCCTGAAACAAAATAATCATGGCTAAAAACAGAGAGAACTAAGAAAATGTCCAAAATGACAGAAAAATACATGTCAAAAATGAGAATTAATCCAAAATGACTCAAAAACCAATACAGTCCTGCACCTCTATGGAAACGACACAACCATGAAGAAAGACAATGAGCTTAGATTTTTTTTTTTTTTTTTTAAATGACACCAAACCTATCGGAAAGGTGTCAAAAATCACCTCAAATTACTTGAAACTTTGTAAAATCCATCCATCCATCCATCATCTATACACCGTTTAATCCTCACTAGGGTCGTGGGGGGCTGGAGTCTATCCAGCTGACTCAGGGTGAAGACAGGGGACACCCTGGACAGGTCACCAGTCTATCACAGGGCTACACTTAGAGACAGACAACCAAGCACACTCACATTAGCTGCAGGTTTGTTTTTTTTTTTTACCATGAGAGACATTGAACTAAACTCAAAGGCCTCTTGATTAGTTACACAAATATGAAGCTTCTACACGTTTTACTCACACCGTCAAAAATGTGATTTTAAAAAAAGAACTCTAATAATAAAGCAAACATCACTGAGGGGATTTAAATACAGTCCAGTAGTGCATCACAACCAAACACTATGACCTCAGTAGTAAATGTAAAGCACAGTTATACATTTTTTTCTTTTTCCTTTTTTTTTTTTAAACAGAAGATAAAATTGCAGAATCGTTGCTAAAGTAGAATTTGTGGTAGAACTGCTGTATTGCATTGCATTAGATTTGGCAACTGTACCTAATGAAGTGGCTGTACAATTAAATATGTGAAGTGTAGTTCCATTTTTAATAATTTTTTTTGAAACTTGTGTCCTCTCTGCTCTTTATCACCGCCTGCAGTTCAGACGAAAACTCTCAGATTCTCTGTTGCATCACAGATGAGTCACAAATTTTAATTGTTTTAATTTTCTTCTTTGTTTTTACAGAATCTGGCTCCAGCAAACGGCTCACTTTTGGTGAATTTTGAAAGTTATTTTAATGAAATGTCACATTTTTTAAGCTTAGATGTCACAGATGAGTAGTTCAAGGACCAACAGAAAGTTAAAAACTGAGCAATTCTTTCTTATTTAACATTTCTTGACTGTAACAAACAGTGTCATTTCATTGATTTTTAAAATATCTTATGTCTTTCAAACCCGGCGGTGGGTTTTTTAGGGGGGTTCAGAGGGTTAAAGGTGATTCTGCTTGTTTCTGACTGTTTCTATGAGCTGCCTCAGAATCTTACAGGCAGATGGAGGATGATGAAACCTCACAGCGTGGACGAAAACAAGAAATCTGCTCGCTACAGTGGAGTCGCTGCAATCTGTGATGACCCCTGGGAATCTGGAAGGTTTTCTGCAGAATTGAGGGAGGCGGCGATGGAGCCCGAGGACGAGTCGAGCGGTCGGAGGCGGAGGCAGGCCGAGGTGGTGGAAACGTGGCTGAATGGGTGATGAGGAACAGGCAGGTGAGGGGTTGTGAAGCGTAACTGATGAAGAGGAGCAGGCTGAAGCTGCAGGCAGTAGGAGAATCAACATGGAGCACTCGGTTACTTAACGCACGAAGGCAAAGAGGCAAAGAACTGAGCAAGAACTACAAAACCTGACGTTAAGTTCGAACGACAAGAACAAAGTTGCTGAACAGTCCAGTTTGGTGTCTTGTGTTGTAACGTTTAGGTGTCGCTCAAGCACTCATTTATGTTGTTATAATAAAGCTTGGGGTTAAATTACTGTAAAATATGTCCCCTGTTTTGTTAAATTACAGAAAATATAGAGTAGAATCCATCCATCCATTATCTATACGCCGCTTTATCCTCACTAGGGTCGTGGGGGG
>NW_007578985.1:15967-18555 GCF_000690725.1 Stegastes partitus
CACTGAGAGTAAAGACTCTCTTAGACGCTGTTTGTACATTTTCTGATCAAAGAGTGGAGTCCAAACTGTCGGCGATGAAGCTTCAAACCTTCTGATGGTTAAATTTCTCCCAAACACGAGGACAAACGAGGTTTCGGCTGAACGCCAACAAACACATCAGCTTCCTCAGAAACACTGGATTCATGGAGGCTGAAGGTCGCAGGGTGGCGAAGCAGCAGCAGCGGAAAAGAGATGAACGTATAAGAAACTCTCGACCCTAAAATCAGACAAAACTAAAATTAGGCTCTGGGTTTATTTGATAACAACAAAACTTCTGTCACCGGAGACGTTTGTTAAAGCTGAATAATTCCTCACAGAAACACCACAATTAATTTGTCTCCATTAAAATACAGGAAAATATTCACCACAGGGTTAAAGAAAATGTAATCACATTATTATTTAAAGTCCTAATACACAGTGTATTATTCATTTCAGTTTTTAAATGTGCACATTTCTTACTGTACTTAATACTAATGACGGGATTTAATTAATTTCTATTTTGTTTTAAAATTTCATCTAATTGCAGCTTTTTAAATGAAACCATGTAAGAAATCTGTTGCCTAAAATAAACCAACAGAGAAACACAGAATCACCACAATGTCAGGCAAAACAACCACAAAAAGACACAAAACGTGCAGGATGTTTTGCCCTTTCACAATAAGAGCTCATGATCAACACACAGTTTTTTTGTTGTTGTTTTTTTTTTATTTATTTGTTTTCCGTTTAAAGATCAAACCAGAGACAAACAGCAGAAGAAAGACGAGAAACAACACAAGTGAGGCTTCAGATTTAATTGAAACCATCATGTGGGTATTCATTCTGCTGTGTGAGTTGAAGGTTATTTAATTCCCTCCCGCTGCCTTGAATTCTGTTTTCGGCAGCACAAAATAAAAACATCTGCATATCAAAGATGTTGCCGCTGACCTGATTCTCTGACGAACCACCGAAACATCAAACTGTCCTTCAGCCGACACGGCGTGGTTCAGTCCTCGGCTCAGGAGATCTGAACTGAACATCCCGACGGTGAACTTCCAGGAGAAGTTCATCAGAGAAGAAAGAAACACCTGCAGGGACCCGTCTATCACCTGAAGCACTGTGTGATCGGCTTCAGCACATCCTCACAACAAAATCCCACATACCACTGATAAAGAAGAACGGGTTAAATGTGAATGAGGCGTGCTAACAACAGTCAGTTCGTGAACTCTGTGATGAGCTGTTTCATCTGAAAGTCACCTGAAGTCCTGAAATTTCACCAAAATCGCTTTATGTCTTATTCATTTATTCACCAAACCTAAACCATTTGTTCTAACCAGATTCTGTAGAGTAGATGAATGTAGAAACAAATTAAAAACATAAGCNCAGCAGCAGCAGCAGATGTGTGGAAAAATAAAAGGTTAAAAAAAGTGTCTTAGTTTCTTTTCTGGGTCACAGTTAAACTCTAAACGCTTCTGCGACTTCCTGGATAGAAGTTTGTTAGTTCGGAGCCCCTGGTCGACCGTCTCTCCGGGTTTTTCTTCCTGCTGCTGCCTCAAAGCAGATTATAGCTGCCGTACAAAACCGAGCGTGTGTGTGTGAATTCATTTGTCGCGCTGAATAAATTCTAATAATACGATGTGTACCTCTGCTCATCCCTGCAGGGCGTTTAATTCTCTTTTCAGAGCAGCGTTTCCCCGCGGAGCTCGCCGCCAGCTCGTCTGCAGGAAAAGAACTA
Source organism: Stegastes partitus (assembly GCF_000690725.1). Lineage (NCBI taxonomy): Eukaryota > Metazoa > Chordata > Actinopteri > Pomacentridae > Stegastes > Stegastes partitus. The sequence goes on from NW_007578985.1 coordinate 17,718, forward strand.
AATTAGAGAAAAGAGTTGACACAGAAAAAAAATCAGCCCTGAACTGTACGAGGCCTGATTATAGACGAGCCTTTCAGGAAATTCACTTTCCTCCCCACTCTCTGTGAGAAGGTCAAAGGTCACGGAGCAGAGAGGTGGTTCGGTGATGATATGGCGAAGGGTTGAGTTCATTTTAAACTTCAAAAATACTGAACTGTGCCGTGTTTAGTTGTGGTGACTGCAGACAGACGCAGAGACGAAGGGGGAAGCTGACAGGAGCTCCAGAGGCGTCAGAGGGGGGTCTCGCTCTGCTTTGAGCCCGCTGAGCTGCTCTCTCCCTCGGGTAGAGCTCGGCAGGGTGCCGCCCTTCGACCCTGGAGCTCCAGAGCTGCCGGTTCCCAGGACCTGAACACACACACACACACACACACACACACACAAGAGACACACAACAGCCATAACAAGATTCAAAACAACCACAAAGAGACACAAAGGGACATAAAACAGGCACAAAAAGATCAAAAGTGACAAAGACGAAAACGAAGAGGCACAAAATCACCACAAACTGACTGTGAAGAATCACAAATGACAACAAAGAGACACAAAGTGACACAAAAGAGACACAACGTGACACAAAACAACCACACAAACTGGGAAAAAAAAGAGACACAAAATGACCACAACAAAACACAACAAAAACACAGAGACATAAAAAACTTGGGGAAAAAAACAACCCAACAACACAGCCACAAAGAGACACGACGAACAACAAAGATACACAACATAACAACAAAGATACACAATATAACAACAAAGAGACACAATATAACAACAAATATACACGATGTAACAACAAAGA
>NW_007578985.1:18636-20541 GCF_000690725.1 Stegastes partitus
AAAAAAAAAAAAAAAAGGTAAAAATGGCAAAGAAAATGTCCACATTGACTCATATACTGTTCACAAGTATTTTGAAAATTTCCCAAAATGTCTGAGAATTAAACTAAAATGACGCTGTGGGCTCATTTTTCAATCACCAATTAACCTCAACATGTTTTTGGACGCTGCAAGGTGACGCAGTTGGTAGCACTGTTACCTCACAGCAAGAAGGTTGCCGGTTCGCGTCCCGGTGGCGGCACCAGAATCTTTCTGCGTGGAGTCACCATGTTCTCTCCATGCAGTGTGGGTTCTCTCCGGGTTCTCCAGCTTCCTCCCACACAGTCCAAAAACATGTTGAGGAAAATAAGATCCTCATCCTGGAGATCTGCAGCTGTGTGAGGAAACACATTCCTGTCATGGGAATCAGCCTTTGGGGTGAAGCTCCTGTTTCTGTTTGCTCAGTCACACTGATGAGAACTCTTCTGTCTTCTCCAACCGACTCAGGATGTTTACTTTCATATTTATAACTCGGTGTTTACTCTCTCGTCTGCCTGCCTCTCTGTCGGGGCGATGGGGTCACCGTGGAAACATCCCGAGCATCCCAGAGGTCGGAGGTGACGTCCAGCGGAGACGTGGGAACCGAGACGTCGCTGTTCAGCCGCAGGAAATGAAAAGATGTTCTGAAGCTCATCGGTATCATAAATAATAAAAAGCAAACTGAAAGCGTCCAGATCAGAGCGACCTGCAGAATGAGCAGAGGACAATCTGACCCGCAGCGTCGTAAAAACCAGCCGAGCAAACATTTAGTCTTTAATAAACAACTGTATCTTCTTTTCAAAAGCCGCTGAGCAGCATAGAAACCGTCTTCAACGTGTAGCAGAGCTGCAGAAGAGAGTGACGCTGTAGCCAGCAGCTCTGAACACACACAAAGAAAAGACCCTCGACTGGAACAAACAGCGTCTGTTGCTGTTGTTGTTGTTGTCAACTCTGAACGCACACAAACACACACAGCTGATAGTCACAGAAACACAGCAGCAATAGCTGGAGGTGTCGACATAATTACACATTTTATCATCTGTGTGAGGACCCTCGCTGGCTTTAACCACACTGTTAAAAACATGCAATTTTAAGGGTTTTTTCATTTTTGTCTTAAAAATATTTTTTCCACAAATACATGAAAATATCAACTAAATTCTAAAATTAGATTCAATTTACATGTCTAAAGTAATATAGCAACAAAACATTTAAATGTGAATACATAATCCATAGTACATTTGGATTTTTTTTAAAAAGAAAAAATATATTGATGTCTATCTATAATAGATCATTTAGTTGTTTTAAATATTTAAAAAAAAAATATCCTTCATTAAACATTAAAAAGCCCCAAAAAATAAAATTAAGGCTCGAAAATGTATCTATGTAATACTGCTTTTTAAAAATTAATCATTTTGGAAATGCATTCTTCTTCATTAGTCATGTCACATGAGCTCATGAGAAATGCATTTTAATTATGGAAGATTATTCTATTTTATGGGATGTTTATTTTCAATTCTTTTCCATATTTTTACAATTTTTTAATTTTAAATTATTATTGTTATTGTGATTTTTAAAATGTAATTTTTTTAAAACCCTATTCAGGCTATGTGGTTTAGGTGACAGGTTTTTTTTTAATTTTTCTTTTGAAGATTTTTTTTTTTTTAATACAAAAAGAGGGACATTTGCATTTGAAACCAAAAATATCAGAAAATTTCTTAGTATAAAAGTCTGTAATGAATACCAACAAATATTTTTGCACATATTCTTTCTTAAGAATATGGATCCTGAAAGACCTTCTACGTATGACAACATGAAAATCCTCAATGGGGTAATTTCCTATTTTAACCGAAATGCGCCTCAATTAAAACCTGTTAAAATGATTAGTTGTGC
>NW_007578985.1:24807-31486 GCF_000690725.1 Stegastes partitus
GATCCTTTTGCAGAAGTAGAATTTATTATTATTGTTGTTATTATAATAAAAGTAACTACAAAAACATAGTGACATAATAATAATAATCATAGTCATAATCATAATAATAATAATAATAATAATCATAATAATGTCACTATGTTTTTCTAGTATTAGTATCCCCTGTGGGCACTGGGGAAAATATGTATGTTGACTACAGATTTTTGCAATTTTTATTGTTATTATTATTACTATTATTACTAGTTTTTTTTTTTTTGTTTTTTTTAAAGCAAAGATGGCATCTTAATTTGTCCTACTGCACAGAAGACACTTCTGAGTTTTCATTCCTTCTATTTATGGTTTTACTGTTTCCATCGAAGTGATTAAAACTGTGACAGGAGTAAAAGAGGGTTAAAAAACAAAAACAAGTCTTCTACTAACGCCTCACAGTTGAATTTTAAAGTCTGTTCTGCAGCAGCAGCTGTTTAGGGCTTTTTTTTCTGCCTAATTTTTCTCTGAATGTTTAACCAACAATATTCTTCATCATCTTTCGCAGGATGCAGTTAAGTGAAACCTCTTAGTTAACTTTTAACTTGACAAGAATTGACAAACATCCTTAAAAAGTTCTCTGAATATTTAATTGAAACTTTTCTTTTACTCATTAGAACTTGCAGGTTTCACCATCAGGTGTAATATTTCATTTTCATATCCAGTATTTCAATTTCAATGGACGATAAGTCAATGTAATCTCTAATATTTCTATTTTCAGGTTAAATAATTCAACTTGATGTGCGACATTTCGTTATCGTGTCTAATATTACTTTGTAACCTCAGAATCACTTATGACCGTGATGTGTGATGTTTTTATTGTCACTGGATTTATTCTCATCCTCTGGGATTAATGGAGTTTTATCTTGTCTCATTCAGTGTTGTGACAACATTTTCTACTAACAGCAGTAAACTCAGTAAACTGCTCCTGCTATGTGCATCAGTGTGAATAAAGCCCTTTACTGCAGCAGATAATGTTGATTTTTTTGATTAACTGATTGTTTGCTGATTAAAGTATTGAGCTTTGCTGAACTACGTCTTCAAACGCCGCCAACTTCACTGCTGGCGACATTATATTTGGACAGTTTTCTGCACACAGCATTGAATTTCCCTTGCAGAAAGTGTTGTACTGTAGTGGAACTGCAGTTATTTTGACTAATTCTGAGTTTTTCTGACCACGTGTTGAGGTTCTCTTGTAAGTTCTGGCCTAATTCACGCGGTAATGTTCCAGACCTTTGACCTCGCCGGCGCTGCAGTCGCTCCCCTCTGCGAGCTCGAACAGTCAGATTAGCATAATTCATTGGGACTCCTACTGTAAAAGTTGAGCGCCTGATTCTGTCAGCTGCCTCTTGTTGTTCTGCGGTTCTCCCTGCAGAGCGGCTCGCAGCGTTCTCTTCGGGGGGAAACAGCTCCGCAGCCGAGGGTGAAACTCTGCCGCTCAGAGCCTCCGAAGATGAGTTTGGGGGTAAAATAGATTAACTTTGATATTCTAATGAGGGGTTTTCACCGGGATCTAAAGCAGGTCAGGGCACCGGAGGATCAAAGACAAACAGCGCTGTATGCTAAGCAGGGTTCTGGATCCAGGCGGGGGGACGTTCTCAGCAGTCGCAGCGTTGTTTGTGCAGAATTGAGTGTTGTCAGGCAGACTTTCCGGAGCAGAATTCATTAGAGGGAAAGTTTTACTTCCCAAACTGTTACACGACGAGCTTGTAAACATGCTAAAAGCCGCGCAAACGCTTCATTAGCGCCGTTTCTGGTTTTCAGATGTGATGCCTGCAGGCTGTTTGCAGAAACATGCTAATGTTGCACAGAAACATGCTAATGTTGCACAGAAACATGCTAATGTTGCACAGAAACATGCTAATGTTGCCTACTTTCTGTTACCAGGCAAAAAAACCCTGAGAATATATTCAAGCAGGAAGCGTCGAACTTTCTGCCCTGTGACCCAGTTTTGTTCTATGGATGTTAATTTTTCACCCTAAAGGCCTTTTGGTTTAAAAAAATATGCCAATAAAGAATTTATTTGACCGAACTTTTCCCTTGTTCTTTTTACTCCTGTATTCTGGGAGGGCAGTGATATATTTATTTACTTATCCATTTATTACAGAAGCACACACCATACATGCTATTAATATTTAAAATATGAAAGTATCATATCACAATAAGGATGTTTTCTTGGCTAGTGCTGACATTTTAGGAAAATTAGGATGCTTTTTTGCAAACTGAAGACATTTTTGGGAAGCCAATGGAGACTTTTTCTAACACTGATTGGTATTTCGTGCAAAGCGAGCACATTTTAAAGAGAAACTGGGGAAAAGATGCAATACGGTGTTGACAAAGTGAGCTTGTACTGGAGAGGAGAATGAAGACATGTTGCTCTTAATTTATCGTCATAATATTCTTACTTTACCCTCCAAATATCCTGAATTTATCCCACAAAAATACTCACTTTACATCCCAGTTAATCTCCACCTTACCCACCAAAACACATTATAACTGTATCCCTTAAATATTCTTATTCTGCCCCCAATATATCCTCACCTTGTTAACAAAATATTAGCACTTTGTCCTCCAAAAATATCTTCATTTTTGGCTCCTAAATTTTAACAGCAATTATCCTCATTTTGCACCCAAAACATCCTCACTTCACTGCCCAAATATACTCAATTTGCCCTGAAAAATGTCCTGATTTTAACCTCCAAACATCCTTACTTCAACCCCACAAATATGCTCACTGTAACCTCAATATATCTTTATTTTGATCAAATAACATCATCAGTTTAGCTCCAAAATAATTGTAATAATCCATAATAATTGTAAATAATTGTACCCTGCAAATGTTACACTTTTAAGAATGACGCTGTGGTCGCTTCTTTGTGTAGCACATTAATTCTTTATTCCTGTTGAAATGATTACAAAAACACTTAGTCTCCACGTCTGTGTTGCTTCATGTTACTCGTACCGTCTGACGTCTCACTCTATTAGTGACTGGCATACCTCAGAACACATATCACACGTTTATCCAGTCAAGAACAATCAAATTACAATCACATAATCATGTAGTAATACATCCTGTAAACAACATTTTCACCGCAAGTATTTATGCTCAATGAACTTCTTTTTAATCTCCACTTATTCTATCATGAACTGTTTCACCTTTTTAACTCAACCTAGAACTGTTTTAACTCACCAGTATTTATTATTGTGTCTGTCTAGCTCTATGTTGCACCAAAATAACAATAAAGTCTAATACTGAAATCGTGTCTTCTATATAAACAATTACTTTTAAATGTAACAAGATCACCTATGTTCGATATATCGCTCCGCTCTTATTCTGAAAACCCAACCGGACACTGTGTACTGCCGGCGGTCAAAGCTGCACTGCGCGCGACTTTATCATTAGCATTGTTAGCCTCCGTGTCGTTAGCCTTCGCTCATTCATTCACATAAATAAAGCTTTACCTCCTTTCAACTCATTTGCTAGCCAAAACTCTTATCGCTATTTGTGATTCTATCTACGGCTATTTGTTTCTGACTTTAGAAAACAGTTTCATAGCTCGTTTTCAACCTTTTAGCGCTGCGTCGCGGTACTCAGTTAGCACTCGTTACAACCGCTCGCTCATCTCCATTCATTCAAATTACTCTGTATCAAAGTCACAGTCTAAGGCTTGTACACAGTATATTATTTTCATATTTCCTTCTGTTTCCTGATTTCTAAGCATCTTACCTGTTGAAATGATTACAAAAACACTTAGTCTCCACGTCTGTGTTGCTTCATGTTACTCGTACCGTCTGACGTCTCACTCTATTAGTGACTGGCGTCCGCTATTGGCACCTAATACACACAGCTCCACCTACTGGCCTGGTACTACAGCCATGTAAAATGTAACCACACCTGCTAGAAAATGCATGAAATCACACTGACAATCATAATACAGTAATTTTAACATGTTTTAAAGTCCTTAGCTGTTTCTTATGAATTCAGATTTTAAAGGGGGGGCAAGATATTTTAATCAAGTCGTTTTAATCATGTCTTCGAAAACACTCAGTGCCACACAAACATCCTCACTTTACCCCCATATGTCCTAACTTCCCAATCAAGACATTCCACTGCTTTGAGTTAAATTAAACAAAAAATAACAACAACAAAAAAACAACATTTTATGCAAACATGATGACTTTTCCTTTAGAGAATAAGGTTCAACAGAAAGGAGTTACATTTAGTATGTAACAGAGGCAGCGAAAGATTCTTTGAAGACAGCTAACGTCCGTTCAGCAGCTTCATTTCACACGATTAGCTTCGACTTTGACGAAGGAAACAAACCTGGTCGGCTCAAACAAGTGAGCTGTGTTTGTCAAATTACACTTTTTTTGTGTTCAGGCCTCCTGGAAATTTGAATCCTTTGAGACCACAGACTGAGGACCAGACATAGTTCTGTGTGTTTCCTCGAAGGAAACGAACATACAAATGCAAATTCATGGGAAGATATTGTGAATTGTTGAGAAGTAAAATACCAGAACAACACAGAAAGTCAAAGGTAATTTAAGAAGCCTGTAAGGGTTTTTTCAGGCAGCAGAAACACAGTTACAGAGAGACACTTTGAAGAAGTTGTTCGCTGGAGGTTAATGAAGCTTTAATATTTCGTTAAGATCCTTCAAAGGAATATGAAATCTGATGTTTTCCTGGCAGGCAGGCCTCCGGTGGCTAGCTGCAGATCTGAGAAGGTGATTTCTACTGTTCATGTTTGAGGGTTTTCACAAAAAAGTGACTTAATTCAAATAATGTTAAGTTGTTGTCTAATGAAAGCTATTGAACTGATGCTTTGCTAAACCCCGCCCCTCAAACAGCCACTGACCAATCCTGTGTTAGCAACAAAGCCGGCAAATGTCAATCATTCATAGGGAGGGAAACAGAGCGCTAATGGAAGCGACCACAGATTTCCTTAAAGTTCAGAGGAAGTTATTTTTCAGTTTTCTGAAGCCCAAACCTCCACAGCAGAGACATGAGATATTTATTAAAACACGTAGACAAGCTCAGTCACAGCTGAATCCATCAGAAAATGACTTAAAAAACTCCTTTATCTGCTCCGAGGCGAGACGTTAGCTAACGTTAGCCCGCTTAGCACGCAGTTGTTAGCAATTGCAGCTGAATGTTGATTAACTGTCATGAAATGTAAAATGAGATGAAATATTTGGATCAAACTTTCGATGTGGAGCAAAAGCCTCTTTAGGTTTTACAGAAAGAAATAGTGTGAAACAATGCACTCGTCATGAAAGAATATAGTGATGTTATACATCAAATTAAACAGCAGAATCTGGGCTACAAGAATATATAAGCCATTTCTACATGCCTCAAACACAACTTAAACACCAACTAAATGAATTATCAAATACGGACATCGCTATAGCGCCACCACGTCAACCCACTCGTCACATGCTTGGCTCTGTCGCTACTGCACGTTATGAAATACGCACAACCTGCCTCTCAAAATGAAGCAGAGAGGCCCCAGATTCTAAACATATCCATCAAAGCTCTCTAAAACCAAAGGATCAGCGAGAAACAACCCAAAGAACAGCAAAAACCGAAACCGCTTCGTCAAACTGTAGTTGTAAAATGTCTCTTACCTTAGCTGTTTTGCCGTGAAAAGTTTATTTTCTCGGTAAATCTACACCGGAATCAGTTAGTACTACTTCCTGTGCCATACGGAAAGCACGTCACCCGTCTCTGGGAGTCTCTGTGTGAACCGTAGTGCACTAAGACCAAGTGGACGAAGGAGCAAGCGGCTCCTTCACAAAATGGCTGTCTACTGATTCTGATTGGGTAAAAGTGCTGTCAATCTCGTTTTGGTGGCAATGGCTATCTTCTATTGGCTCTAACGATTCGAAGGCGGGTTCAATCACCGAAATCGGCCTATCCATCACGGAGATAGGGCGCGCGTCATCGCAAGGAGCTTCAGAGCCGTCCAATCGCCATTACGCACAGGCTGCATAAGGCAGACAGCGGTCTGGTAGGATTTTTTAAAAAAGTAAAAAACTGCTGTATTTGGATGTATTGAACACCATTAGTAATATACAAGTGAAATATCTAGTTTGTACATAAGAACATTCAGATGGTCACCAGTGGGCCAAAATGTGTCCAAGTGTCCAAAAATGTCACCTCGCCTGAACTGTCTGGATTAAAAACTTAGTAATTTTGTTCTACTTCATTTTTTCAGAATCAACCTTTGCAGGGAGAATGTTCACATATTGTGCTATGATTTTGGAGAGGTTTAGAGCTGCAGCTGGATCATTCCAAAGAGATAATTATCCTGAAAGTGCTTTTTTTTTTTTTTTTAGGCGAACCTGAAATTTTTACATTTGTGTGTGTGCCATCTACATTTACTTTTAACCAGTAACATATATACTGAAATTTACACATCTGAACAAATCTTACAAGTGTTTCTTTTATTATGACACAAGAATTATTCAAATAGACCTTGTGGTTGCAGAGATATACTGTTTTTATTATGGGTATGTCATTTTCGAGCAAAGGCCTGAAAAATAGCTCAGGGCTTAAAGGGTTAAACAAACTGAGTTTTGTTAGCATTGAGCTAAAACAAGCATTAGCTAGTGAAAGCTATATGGTAGCTAAATGTTAGCTTAAAATAAATCA
>NW_007578985.1:32229-38393 GCF_000690725.1 Stegastes partitus
ACCTTCTTGCTGCGAGGCAACAGTGCTACCAACTGCGCCACCCTGCAGCCCAAATGAACTTGTTTCCTAGGAAAATAAATTAACTTTAGAAAAGAGGAAATGTTTAAGAGAAATTGAGACATTTTCATGTTTTTGATCATTATTTGGGGAGCAAAAACTGTTAGAAGGTGCTAGACGTTATATAAAATGACAAATTTCAAGGTTTTATCCCACACCTCCTCCTCTTCTTCATCAAACCTGAACACTGTAAGTCTCAGCTGCAGAACCCAGATATTTTTAAAACCTTATTTCGGACAAGGTATAGGCTCATAAAATGAAGAATGTAAAACACAGATCAGAACAATGAAGGCAAACCTGCTTCATGTTTCAGGGTAATTCTACAGTCGGGTCAGACTCCTCGGCCTCGGGACGCATCGGACTGATCTGCAGGAATGTTATGAATTCACAGAGGTAGGAAACCGTTTTCTCATTTCACATGATGAATAAAATATAAAGCTCACAGAAATCCAATATGAAAACATGATGAATACGAGACAGAATACAGAACACTGGTTTGTTGAATCAGTGGGATGTCCTGAAGCTCTTTCATTAATACAGTTTGATCCAAATAGCTGATGGTGTTTTCACAAATGTCATGTAAATCTTTAAAAACACCTCACGTATATATAGTCGAGTTTTAAAATCTGGCCTTTTTCTACCTTAATACATAACTGCTTGTAAACAGAAAGGAAAAATTACTGCACAGCAGAATTCAGTAGACCCACGTATCTACATGTAGCGTACCGCAGTGCTTTAGTGACACAATTTACACTTTGTTTTGTGGAAAAAATATCAAGTAATGAAACATCTCTAGTGTGTAGAGACATGTGTTTTTTCCAGCATTGGTTACACCTGCAGGCAAAACTGCTGTACATGTTGATTCTCGGGTTTTCCAATGTTTGCCTTAGAGACAAAGAAATTCAGTTTGTTTTTTCATGATTTATGCCATAACTGTCATCCTGCACAGAACACATTTCTGAGTCCTCTCTTCTTCTAGTCATGGTTGTGCTGTTTCCATAGAGATGCAGGACTTTATGTTAAAACATGAGCCCACAGTGAGTAAAAATGTACCAGGAGCAAAAAGCACTCCTATAAGGGATTTTCCATAGCAGGTGTGTTGTCCTGGATTCACCTGAACTTTATGCAAATGAGGAACAGCCAGCGTGACCCTGTTGCTCTAGGGCACATATGTCAAACTCAAGGCCTGCGGGCCAAATCTGGCACGTCACGTCATTATATGTGACCTGCGAGAGATGTGTGTTTCCTAATTTGATAAATTAATGGTCGAACCAGCCATCCATTATCTATACACTGCTTAATCCTCACTAGGGTCGTGGGGGGCTGGAGTCTATCCCATCTGACTCAGGGTGAAGGCAGGTTCACCTGGACAGGTCACCAGTCTATCACAGGGCTACACTTAGAGACAGACAACCAAGCACACTCACATTCACACCTACGGACAATTTAGAATCACCAGTTAACCTCAACATGTTTTTGGACTGTGTGGGAGGAAGCTGGAGAACCCGGAGAGAACCCACGCTGCACGGGGAGAACATGCAAACTCCACGCAGAAAGATTCCGGTGCCCCCACCGGGACGCGAACCAGCGACCTTCTTGCTGCGAGGCAACAGTGCTACCAACTGTGCCACCTTGCAGTTAATGGGACTTAACTGATATAATGTAACGTAATATAATGTTATAATTTATGTTATATGTTTGTGGTCTGATCAAAGGGTAGAGTCCCAGGAGTAAAATACTTGCGACACTGGAAACCCGCAACACTGGACACCAGCTTCTAACCTGAACCCTGAAACCAAACATCAAACATCCCTTTAAAGGTTTATACTCAAGTGAGGACCGGACTAAATGTCCTCACAAGTCGTCAGACTCCCCAGTTCTCACAAACACACCCTGACTGACAGATTAAACATTAAATATCCAGGATGAAGGATGATTGGAGGTCAGATGCCCTGCTGCCGTGGTTACCGTCTCTCAGGTAACCACATGATTGCACCCTCCTGATCTTCTTCTTCACCTCCTTCCTCCTCTCCTGTATTTTCTTTCTCCATTCTTGCTTCTTGTTTTTGTCATTTCTCCTTCTTGTCTTTCCATTTATTCTTCAATTCCTTACTTTTTTTCTCCCTCTTCTCCCACGTCTTCTACTTACATCTTGTCTTCATCTGCTTTGTCTTATCCTCCTCTCTAACCCTTTCCTCCCATCCCATTTTGATCCCTTCTCTCATTTCTTGCTTCCTCCTGTCTTGTTTCTTTCTTTCCTCCATTCGTATGATTCCTTCTCTTCTTTCCTTTTGTCTCTTTTACATCTCATCTCCTTTTCTATTGTCTCCTGTTTTCGTTTTCTTGTTTGGTTTCCTTCTGATGTCTTGTTTCCTCCTTGCTTCTTCTTTCCATTCCTGTGTTCTCTTTTCCCTTTTTCCCCTTCGTCTCCTCTCCCATCTTATTACCTTTTCTCATATCTTTTCATGTTTCCTCCTCCCTCCTTCATCCCTTTCCTGTTTCCTCCTCCCCTTTCCGCCTCTTGTTTATTGCCTCCTTGTCTCCTTCTATCCTGTTAACTTTAAACCTTTACTTTCCATTTTCCTCTTGTTTCCTCCTCCCGTCATCTTTCTCCTGTTTACTTTTATCCATTTTTTTCCTTCTCCTTCTCCCCCCCCCCCCTTGTTTCCTTTCCAATGGTGTTACACCTTTTTCTTATTTCCTTTTTTCTTACCAGTTTCATCTTTGTCTTTTGCCTCCTTGTGTCCTCTCCTATTTTGTTACCTCTTCTCCTCACCTCTCTTTTCTTCTCTCCTCACTCCCCCTTTCTTCTCCCTCCTTACCTCTTTCTTTTCTTTTACCTCCTTTTGCTCCTCCACGTCAATGCCTTGATGACAGAAGGGGGAGTGTGGGGGAGGAATCCAACATGGCGTCTGATTAGAATCAGTTAATTAGCAGAGATTGCTGCAGCAGCAGAGTGGAGGTTCATTAATTATCAGAGCTGATCTACATGCTGATACAAATGTGAATCATTTCAGATGGATTATTATCTCTGTAATATGGAGATCATCTGTCTGTTGTCTCCATCAGCATCAATCTCAAAAACCCCAAATGTACATTTAAACCAGAGAAAACCTCCCATCGGATCTGTGTTTGCGCTGAATTCTTATGAACATCCGATCCATAAAAGCTCCTTAAACCTTGAATCGCTCCTACCTGCAGAATAAAATACCTGCATGAACCATATTGAACAAAAGAATCCATCAGTTCAATTAAAGACAAGGAAAACAATGAGACTTTAACAAATGGTGGCAGAAAAATCAGTGGAACCAAAATGGTAAAGACGAGTTCAACCAAAGACCCTGAAATGAAGTAAATTCAAATATTTTAAACTCGATTCTGCTGATACAGTCAACTCAAACTTGCTTTAAAAACACTAAAAACATTTTGGTTTAAATGAGACTTGGAATAAATTGGTTATAATGGCATATCACGACTAGAGTTGGTTAATTTTCTCAACTTAATGACACTTCACAGAAAAGTAGTTCAAGGAATCCATGGATTCTTTCTGTTTTTACAGTTTCTGGCTCTGAAGAATGGGGCCATTTTGGTGATTTTTGTAACGACGATACGCCTCATAAATCCACCAGTGGGTTTTGGGGTTCAGATTAACATATTTTCTCATTTTAGAGAACGTAATTAACATTTTCCTTAATAATTATACACTCTTTAAGCCACCCACAGCCCTTCTGCTGTTAGTCAGAATGTTAATTCAACCCGGCTGATCCGAGGATTAACTGCAAACACTCGACTGTAGCATGACGGAAGTGTGTTCAAGTTCCCGTCCGCAGAAACTCACTTATCAAGCCTTAATTCATTAAAATGCTCTGGGAGTCACACTGAGGACATCTGTCAGTTGTAGTAGTTTGTCGTCAGCAACCGGCTAGACTACTTTGTTCATGTTTGGGGTTGAGGTGATAGATGGTGTCTTGTTGCAGTTGCAAACACAGAAATCTATTTCCTGCAGATGCTGTGAACAGCAGGTTATTGGACCCCAAGAAAGAATATGTGCAAAATAATTGTTGATATTCATTATAGACTTTTATACTATGTTAAATACATTTTCCAATAAGTTGACGTATTTTTGGTTCCAAATGCATGACAAATATCCCTCTTTTTATATTCAACATATAAGTCACCTAAACCACATGGCCTGGGGTCCAAAAGACCCCAAAAGTCCTGAATAGGGTTAAAGACATTAGTGTAGGACTCACCGGCTTCCTTTCTCTGAGCTCTGGGGTGCTTTTAAATCGGAAGATCCTCCACAATAGCATACGGTGAGTTAGCATCATGAAAAATATGGATTAGGATTAAACTCTAATCAGCTGATCGATTTGATTTGGTGATAATTTAGGCTTAAGACAGATGTTGCAGGAAGACTGTGTAGGTTCTATCTTAGTCATATCCAAATAAAATTAAGTTATTTTGTCTTTTAATTAGCAGATTTTATGAACCATGATGCCAGTATGTGCTCATAACACTGTGAGCAGCAGGTTTGGATGTTTACATCACAGCAGAAAGCAGGAGAAGCTTTAGTTTTCTGATGGACTGTTTGGTCATAACATTACTGAAATAACTGTAAATGTAGTCTGAGCTTATGACGAGAAAATGTGAGGCTGAGGGTGTTTCATCCAAAAATAATTAAAAGTATTGATTTTTCCTCTAAAAATGTGCAGCATTTCCATTCTCTGCTACTTTATACTTCCATTCCACTGTTTCCATTAATTGCCTCGTAGTAACACTCCACACAGCGTTGCATTTCAGCTGCAACACTCGCCATAAGAGGCCTTTTTAAAAATCCGCTCGACGCACAAGAAAAATTATCGCAATCCTCCAGAGGTCCTGAGCTCGACTGCTTTGTTCCCAGTTTAGAAACTGTGTGAAATCCGTGCAGCTGCTGAGCTGTTTGCTTGTCTAATAAAAAGAGCATCTAAGTCTTCGTTAGATCAAAAAGACACGTCAGAAGATGTAAATAAGTAATGTAGTTGCTGCTGCTGTCACCTGTTTAAATGGTGCACAGCTGCTGGATCCTGCTGCTGTTTGATGCTACAGCTGTTAAACGAAACCGAAGAAAGTAGGCGACATTCTACGTTCAGAGTCTCAAAGCAGATTTCTAGATATGTGTATTAGATATATATCTAATATGATGCTGAAAAACTGAAGGAGACTGATGAAGATAGAAGACGGAGCACCAGTCCAGTACAAACCAATCTGGATGTGAAGATATCCCTATTACATATAAAACATTTATGTTCATTGCACTACATTCAATTTATTGTACAATTTTAATACTATTCTTTATGTTTTCTGCTTCATAAATGGGATTTTTAGTTCTTTATCAAATGTGTGGAATAAGTGGTTCATCGGTTTTCTCTCTGCACTTTGAAAAGCAGATCGAATTCTTGCTTTTTACTTTGCTGCCGAGAATTCAATGTTTGCGTCACACAAGATTGCGCAGATGTACATAAATGTACAAAACTTACATATTCCAATGCAGATGACTTTTTGGATAAAGTTAACTTTTAGTGGATTATGTCAAGACCCAAAGTAATTTATGGTATAAAAATACCCAAACATATATTTGTCCCTGTCGATAGTTTTATTTTGCATTGGTTGATAATTGGTATTAAGCTGATGATTAAAAGAAGTTATGACTTAATAATCTATAAAATTATAAATATATCCACGCAGGCCGTTTTTTTCAGATGGTTTTAACATTCACTTGGTTGATGTCAATAATTACAACAATGTATAACTTTAAAATGAAACACGAAACATGAATTCGTCCTTGCAGACACTTAAAAGATTCTGTTTTTAGTTGGTTTAACCATCCATCATCTATACACCACTTAGTCCTCACTAGGGTTGTGGGGAGCTGAAGTCTATCCCAGCTGACTCAGGGTGAAGGCAGGGGACACCCTGGACAGGTCACCAGTCTATCACAGGGATACACTTAGAGACAGACAACCAAGAACACTCACATTCACACCTACAGACAATTTAGAATCACCAATTAACCTCAACATGTTTCTGGACTGTGGGAGGAAGCTGGAGAACCCGGAGAGAAC
>NW_007578985.1:45573-50569 GCF_000690725.1 Stegastes partitus
AAACATGCATTTTAAAGAGTCTTCATCCTCTCTGGAAACGTTTTAAAGTGTTACCCTTAATGTTAAACGCGCAATCATATAATTATGAGGCATAATAAACAGGATCCAGCGCTCACCCGATGGACTTAAGTTTCCCTTAACTTTTCCCTTAACTGCCGAATCGGAAGCTGAAAATCGGAAGCTAACTTCAGCCTCGTCTGACAGAGAGGTCTTGTCGTATTATAGGAAAACGCTGCAGTTGTTATCCAAAAGCGGGGCACCACCACCGCCGCTGCTAAACGCTTTCACTGGGCTACACTGCAAATCATTTCTAAGTCGTCCTCACAGACCTGCTGTCTGCGCTAGCATTACGTGCATTTGTTCGTGTGGACGCGGAGGTGCCGACAGACAGAGCCGGTAAACATTACGCCAAAATTATAAGCACAGATGAAACTGAGAACGACGCACTTTCAGCGCGATCTAAAATAAATTCTGCCTGATTTTGCCAGAAGAAATGAATAAAACAGCCGGAGCTGATCTCAAGGTGGGAAGACATTACGGCAGAATTTCTACCTTTGAGGATCTAATACCTGTTGCGGACCGAATTACTTTAGTGGATTATGTTCACTGGATGTGTCCGGACAGAATGAGACCAAGCTAATGAGGAATGGCCGGTGTTTGAGCTGCAGAGAGCCTTCAAAAGTAAGAAAAGTCGGATTTTAACATTTTGCTTTTCTGTACAAAAAAACTCTTTGTGTCAACGCTGTGGTTGCTGCATGTCAAAAAGATTTAATTTGATGTGCATATCGTCGGAAAACTTGATTGTGGAGCGTGCACATATGGCTGTGATGTTTTTGGAATGCTAAGGGATTAGAGATGCCGTTAACGGTTAGCTAACGAGTTCACAGCCGCCAGTGGTTACGCTGAGGGCTAGCGAACGTTAGCATTTGTAGCATATGTGGACAAACTTCTTCAAACTGTGTCAGAACCAACACAAAACGTTACTTTCTAAATGTTGACAAATTTCACTCTTATTACATGAAACACAGACGTCCTTTTCCTCCCTGTTTTTGCGCTGCAGTGTTCTCGGTCCGTAAAATCAGTCAACCTTGTAAACCTGGTCAACTAACCGATCACCATGCAGCCTGTGTGATTTAAAACGCTGTTGGCCAGACAGGAGGATTTCAATCAATCAATCAATCAATCAATCAATCAATCAATCAATCGGTCAATCAATCAATCAATCAATCAATCAATCTACCAATGGAAAGGCATCACCTATGACATCACGATGATGTCATAGATGTTTTCCTTTCAACCAGAGTATTCCAGACAAGGGACATCGATGACATCACGATGATGTCATAGATGTTTTNATGCTTTAAAAATATATTAAAAACATAAATTTGTCCCTGCAGACAGTTTTTCGATAAAGATTTTACTTTTAGTAGTGTTTTCAAAGTAATTCAAGTCTCAAAAACACATAGAAACACTCTAAACATGTCTCTGCAGACAGTTTTCTGAGTTCCTCGGAGGTGTTTGTGGATTTTTCTCAGCATCTCTTCCTCCTCAAACTTTTACCTCCTGCCTGAACGAAGTGGCTGCAGCACCGCAAAGTGAAAATAAAAGACAGCGTAAACTCCTTCTCTTTAGCTCTCAGCAGCTCCATCGTTGAGGGGAATATTTTTCCTCCCTCCCATCAAACTGCTGCTATTCCCGCTGTTTTGAAGCGAAGCTCCATCTCCAGCTTTCCCTCTCCGTCCTGACAGCCGGGAGACCGGCTGTCATTCTGCCTGTCAGCCTCGCAAACGACGAAATGTGACAAACTGAGACGGACACACAAACTCCCTCCGCTGCTCCGGATGTGTGTTTACTGCTCACAACATATCAGCGGCATTTACTCTCCATTCAGTTACAAAACGCAGGATGTTGAACCTCCTTCAGCCGATTCATCCAGTCTCACGACAAATCGTGAAATAGTCATGAAATTTCATCTATTGATTCGTGTCCTGGGATATGATTTGCCTGACTTTTTCATGTTCCCCAGCACTAAATTCAAACCAATACATTTCAATTGGAATTATCTTTAGTGTCCAGGACACGTTTCCCCCCCATAAGACAGCGCATATGCTGTGATGTTTTTCATGCTTTTCTTCCAGTAGTCAGGCATTAACCAGTTTTACTGTTGTGGCCCGTCCACACTAATAACTATAGAAATCACTATAAAGTCCTCAAACTGTTTAGTGTAGGTACATGATGTATGTTTTCAAAACATTTACATGATGTATGCTTTACAAAACTTGGTTTGGCAAATATGCAAAACTGAACTGGATTACTTTAAACTAAATTGTGAACAACTTACATAATATACAAAAAGCCACATCCTTAAGTATCCCAACAGGAGCCCTTTAGATGACCACCACATAAATCCATAACAGGGTTTTTGATTAACCTCTCCAAAAACTTTGCAGTTACATCTTCTCCAAACTGCAAGACGAAGTCTTGCTCAATCTGCAATAGATGAAAGACATACTAACAGCTAAGGCTTAAGTACGACATTTTTCAGGATCATAAAAATGTTCCTTTAAAATTAAAATAACAGAATCAGTTAATAAACCACCATAAGTTAGTATACAATGATAATACAATTGATAATATACAATAGTAAAAGGTCTAGAAACAGCATTTTATTTTTTATAGTATGAATCATGCATCAGGTCTCTAAAGTTATTCCAATATGCAATCAGATTTTAAGTTGTGCAAGTCTGATTTATTTTGAATGGAACAATGTGATTAAACTTGATAGGTGTTGGTGTCCTTAACATCTTCTTTCTTAAATAGGACCTCCTGAAGGGACAATAGTCTAATAACTAGAACAACTGAAGGCTTATATATCCATTTTTGGAATATGGATCCATCAGATAAGGGAACATCTCGAATATGCCTCGAGCATACATTTCTCTCACGTGCCGTGGTGGTGCCGTTCTGAGAACACAGAGGGGATACAATTCATTTTAATCCTTAAAATACTCAGAGAGTTACTTCGTACCACTTATTTTCCTCACAAACATGGAAAAAATGTGCTTGAAACAAAGATATCCATATTACCCATAGGTTTCAGTCATATCAGCTGCGAGGATGTTAACCATCTGTCGTCGTGAGGAATCAGTCAGACCTTTCGTCCGGTTGTATTCCCTCACAATATGGTCTCCACCTGGTTTCTTGGTCAATGCCAATTCAACCACCTGTAAAAAGACATACAAAAAGACAAGCCATTGTTCACTACAACTGAGTAATCCTCAACAACTGGTAGTCAATACATCTCAAACTAAAGTATGCAATGCACAAATGAGGCTTGCTAAAATAAATAAATCTGCATTAACTTACTTGTTTGGCATCTTCATTTGCCTTCTGTCGTTTTCTGGAAGGACTGCAATCCTCATCCAAGATGATTGTATCATCGGAGTTGCAGGTTGTATGATCCAGGATCGCTGTGTCATTAGAGCTGCAGGATGAAAGGTTCAGTGCTGAACTGGTTGAGGCCAGTGAAGTGGCAGATAAAATGTTCCCCTGGGAACCTATGTGAGAGAAAGAGGGACAGAAAAAATAGAAACACCAACCATTTTCCAGTCACAACACAAGTTAACTCTGTCTTAAATTAAGACCATGAATTATGCTAAAAGAAATGGGAAAAAAAGAGAAAAGGCTTACCGTTGTCAAACAGAATAGTAAATACACCAACACTGGGCAGCTGTGCAACTTCTGCAAAAACCTCTGCATCCACCTCACTTCCTGTTTCATCATAGACTCTGACACCTTCACTGACAGGTGGGATGGAGAGCTTCACAAAAGCTTCAAGAAAAAAAAAATCACATTACCTGTACATTTTCGAATATTATAAGGCCTTAATTTTAATTTTGCAAACCTTTCATGTATATCAAGAAGCCGTGAGTGTGCCAAAGAATAACATGCCATGTCTCTTTTAGTCTCGTGGTGAGTGTGTCTGTGTGTGTGCAAATGCATTTGTTGTATGTGTATGTGTATGCATGGAGGGTGGGAGGGACGGGTTTACTTTATTTTTTAAATGTTGTAATGTTTTTAAATGTTCTAATGTTTTTAAATGCTTTGTTGTTTTTAAATGTTGTAAAGCACTTTGCGATTGTTGTTGTTGCACATGAAAAGTGCTATATAAATAAAATTTGATTGATTGATTGATTGATTGATTTCAACAAGTCAAACTAGTAATTATTTTTCTTTTGTTTCACAGCAGTTTGATGCTGATGGCTCAAGAATTCATCCAGACTCGGTTCACTGATCTTGACATATTTCTGGTCATTATTGATTTTTGTTTTAATCAACATAATGGCATCTGTAAATACAACAAAAATCAATCAGCATTATGATCTACAACACAAAGCTATTTGGACCATAGCACCAACAACTGTTGACATAGTAGACATTAGAAACCATAGTGGTCAGTTTGAATTAAAAACAAAGAAATTACTATCACATTTTCTCTCACTTCAAATTTAAAACTA
Organism: Stegastes partitus; assembly: GCF_000690725.1. Classification (NCBI taxonomy): domain Eukaryota; kingdom Metazoa; phylum Chordata; class Actinopteri; family Pomacentridae; genus Stegastes; species Stegastes partitus. Next base: position 50,091 of record NW_007578985.1, read on the forward strand.
TTAACTGTTGCAACGATCATTTTGTCATGTTTGGACACAAAGACAGTAATTATTAACCTGTATAAAATATTAGCCACCATAACCGGACCACTCACTGCACAATGGAAAATCTGAGAAACGAAGTGAAAAAATAAACAATTAAAAACACTATGCACTGCCATCAGCCACACAGGAATCTGCCTGTGGTTGATCAACAGTATATTAATTATCCAAGGGACCCATTAATAAATTCACTGACTGAACAATTTGACTCATTTCCTAAAACAGATGAACCACTGCTGCATTTACAGCTGCGTGATTTCACCCGAGTCTCTGACCTGCGCCCACGGTCCCTATCGGTCTGTCAGCAGCTAACTGACAGTAGAAATGTGGCAATACACAGTAGTTTTGTGTCGGAAGAAGTCAAATTTGTTTTTAACGGGCGCCCGTATAGCTCACCTGGTTGAGCGGGCGACCCATGAACAGGGGCTACAGTCCCC
>NW_007578985.1:54954-61621 GCF_000690725.1 Stegastes partitus
ATGATGTCATAGATGTTTTCCTTTCAACCAGAGTATTCCAGACAAGGGACATCGATGACATCACGATGATGTCATAGATGTTTTCCTTTCAACCAAAGGAGCATCTATGACATCATCAGACTACTCCTGCTTATATAGCAAAATACAGTTTGTAATGAGATTCATTTTCAGGACATACTGTAAGCAGATTTAGCTCGACAGACAGAGGACAGCTCGCTAATTTACAAGAAAGACATTCATTTCAAACACAAAATGAGTGGTCGCGCGGTCAATAAACAGATTCGGCAGCTTGAGGCCGAACTACAGAGGTCCAAGCAGAGTGAGGCCAAGCTGATGGCAAACGTACACGACCTCAGCAAGAAACTCCACCATGCGGAATCTCAGACGAAGAAGGCCAGAGATTCCACACAAAAGAATGCTGAAAAGTTGCAAGACTTGCAAGCAGAAGTGGAGAACAAAATGCGGGAGGCAACAGTGGAAAGGCTGCACTTGGAGAGAAGCATCGTGGATATCAAGAAGACGTGCACTGACCTTAGTAACAGGCACGCAATTGAAAAGATGATGCGGGAGCAGAAAGAAAAAGAATTGAAGCTCCTTACAGCAGCCAATCAAAAACAGATTGGTCGGTTCCAACAACAGATCACCAAGTTGACGAGTGAGAGAACCGAACACAACAAACAACTGGAAGAACAGAAGGAGCTTGTAAACAAAGAGCGTAAGCTCCATAGCAAGACACAAGAGGAACTCTCACGTAAAGAGGTGTACGTGAAGATGTTGGATGGCAGTTACGCAAAAATGTCACTCGAAAATCAACGCTTAAAGGCTGCTGTAGATGAGAAGAGTCGACAAATAGATGAACTGGAGGAGAGCAAAAAAGAAATGACTGCATTAAGATTGCAAATAAGGCAGTTGACTTCAAAAAGACAAGAACTGGACAAATCTCTGTTTTCAAAACAACTTACGGTTTCCAGGCTCACCGGGGAGCTTGGAATAAAAAATAGAGAAATTCAATTCCAGGCAAAAGAGGCCAACAAGCAGAGGAGCGTCATCCAGCAACTTCAAGACAAAGAAAAGAATATCTGCACCTATTTTGAATTGAAATTGGATCAAGAGCAGATAAGACACAAAATGAGGGTTGTTGCCAGAGATCAAGACATACTGTTTTTGAATAAGTCTCTGAAGGAAATTGGTTCAGCACAGTCACAGTTGACCAGCCATACTGAAATCTTAAAACAAGAGAAACAGCACTTAGCTGAAAACGTGTTTAAGGCTCAGGCTGCACTCAGTGACGCTCATGAAACGAATAGTTTTCTGGAAGACCAACTCCGCCTTCTGAACGCTGCCCACGATTGTGAGGTCAGTAAGAACGAGGCTCTTAGCAACAATCTGACCCAGTGTAAGGTCCAGTATAATCGTGTGAAGAGCGAGTTGGACCTGCTGAAGAGGCGGCAGACCATAGACAAGGTGGAACAGGGCAAAAACCATTCCCTTGTTCTTAGAGGCGTCAAGGCGAAAAACGCAGCTGAGACTGAAAAGTTGAACAAGGACCTGGTGTACCACAAACACCTGGTAGCTCAGCAGCTGCAAAAAATATCACGCCTGGAAGATGTAAACAGCTTGCAACAAACAACTATTGAAAAGCAAGCTGAACGCATCACGACTCTCACTCTGGCAAATCCCACAGAGCTCCAACAGGAACCTCAGCAGGAACCCCAGCAGGAACTCCAGCAGGAACCCCGGCAGGAACCCCAGCAGGAACCCCAGCAGGAACCCCAGCAGGAACCCCAGCAGGAACTCCAGCAGGAACCCCAGCAGGAACCCCAGCAGGAGCCTCAGCAGGAACTCCAGCAGAAACCCTGGCAAGTGAAGTCCAATTTGACTGACGAGTTATTGCTAGCGGTTTTGAAGGCGCTTAATGCCGACCCTACATCCGAGTGGTCAAAGCATATAGCTCCAAATTTAAAAATACTTCTCAGGAGGCTACGCAGTGATCGCACTCAGCAACGCCTGCATGCAAGTGCAAAGGCACTGCTACTGAAAAGTAAAATAGAGAAGATGCTGAAGAGCACAGTGAAGAAACTCAAGTGCCAAGTGGAGAAACTGAAGCTCCAACTGGCTCGACGGCCAGATGACGCAATCCAGAAACTCCACAGATGTGAGTGGGATAAGAGAGAAATTGAAAATAAATGGATGGCAGACCAGGCATACATCACAGCACTTGTGAAGATGAACAAAAAGCTGACTGCTGAAAACAAACAGCTGACAGATGAAATGAGACAACAGAAATTGGAGCTAAAATCTAAGCACACTGTGCTTCTCCCTATTTCTAAAAGGACCCAGCCTCAGTCCGTGGATAAATCTAAGTTCCAGTCTCAGTGCTCATCAATGCCTATTATACGTCCTGCCTCCACCGAGGCTGAAAAGAATGAGAGACAGTCTGTTAAGCTCCCACTCATCGTAACAAAGCCTCCGTATCTTTTACGACAAACACGCTAATCCCCACTTCTCCATTCATGACTGTACTTTGAACCACCCAAAAACATGCATGGTTCTGTAGCTGGTCTAAACCAGCTACAGAACCATGCATGGTATATGTACATTTGCTACAGTTTTACAGTTTTACAGTTTTACAGTTTTGCTCCTAATTTTAGAAGAGAAGAGAAGAGAAGAGAAGAGAAGAGAAGAGAAGAATTGATTATTATTGATATTATTATTGAATTGATTATAATTGATCATTGATCCCTTTGGTGCAGGGAAATTGTTAAATAAATATAATATATATATATAAACATAGTGCACTTAAAAAATAACTAAACTAAATAAGGTTAAAAAAAAAAAAGGAAAAAAAACCCAAAAAACTTCCCCCCCGATGAATCGCCACCTTATCGCGGTGGAGGGGTTTGAGTGTCCCTGTGATCCTGGGAGCTGTGTTGTCCGGGGCATTAGCCCCTCATTGGGTCTCCCATGGCGAATGGTTTCTGGGTGAGGGACCAGACAAAGAGCGATTCAAACACATTGCAGCCACCTTGCATGGAGGCTCTGTCATTGGTGTATGAATGTGTGTTTGGATGAGTGAATGGGAAACGCATTCACATCCAGGTCGTCATTGTGAATAACTGGTTCTCAGTTGACCTACCTGGTTAAAAAAATGTATAAAAAAAAAAAGGATTTAATTTATTTCCTTTAAACCTTTATGGGATTATGTTCATGAAGCTGTATGAAGCCTTCCAGATGTTTTGCAGTAACCTGAACAGACAGATGTTGCTGCAGCCTCCTTGACAGTCGCTCTCCTCCTCTGACTTCGGCCTCAATCATCACATTTCTTCCTGTGATGAGCTGCAGAGGTTCAGGTGAGCAGGAATCAGCCTCCAGCCTTTAATCTGCAGCTCTGATGAACCTGCAGGAATCCGGATCGAGGAACTGACCTGACAGTGGAGGTCTGCAGCCAGGTACTCTTGGCAGGTTTCGACATCAATTTCTACTTTTGGCAGCATTTTTACTTCCTGTCCCTCTTTGTTCACTCGCTAAAAGTCTGTCCTCACTCCCACTTCTTCTATATTCTGACATAAACTTGTGCAAAATGAGTTAAGAATTGTCCTTTTAAACTAAACATCAAATGAATCGTTCAAAATTTATCAAAAATGGTCCAATGTTACTTGAAATTTGTCTAAAATGTGTGAAAAATTGTCAAAAATGATTCAAATACAGTCATGACTCGACAATCCGACCCTTAACAATACGAAAACCTTGCTACAGGTTTTTAGGAAGAACTAACAGAATCCATAAAAATACCCTTTACATACCGACAGCCTTGGATTCTGACTCCAACATGACATTTTATGTCACAAATAAGGATAACGGCGTATTATCTGACTGAACAATCCCACAGATTGGCTACGTTCAGACTGCAGGACTTAATGCTCAATTCCGATTTTTCCGAGTTCGTTCACATTTCCATTTAAACGCGACTTGTATGTGATCTGCTGTGTGAACTTCATACGACCCAAAGTGTCCCGCATGCGCAGAAGAGGACACGATGACGTCACACACAGTGAGCATGCTCAGTATTTACGGAAGTGAACACGGATGGTAACGGTGGAGCGTATCTGCCACTCTTCCTGGTGCCGCTGCCGATGGTGGAAACAGAACTGTGACTGCTAACTAAACTAGCATCAGCAGCCAAGTACTGTCTGTGTGTTCCGGCCACTTCCACCCTGTCTTAGCGCTCCCCCGGGGTGGAAGTGTCCCCTCCGACCACGCCGAATATTCAGATATTCATCATTAATTGAGCCCAGAAAGTGCCTTTGGGACCAGCCCTAATAGTTATTATAACAACTATAAACAATGAATATTAACAACAAATGACCCTTCAAGCATCAAGCCCTCCTTGTGTCTCGACCTCCGTCTTGACAATCCGACAGCCTGGCTATCCGACACAAAAGAAGGTTTTACATTTAGTGTCGGATTATCAAGTCACGACTGTATTTCTAAACGACTTGAATCTTGTACAAAAGTACTTGAAACATGAAAAAAAAATCCAAAATACTTCTCAGTGGTAGAAAATAACAAAAGTCTGGCCAAATATGTTGCACAAATGCTCAAATGATGTACAAAATGATAAGATGACGAGTTAAAAATTGCCCAAAATGACTCAAATGTTCCAAAATTACTTGAAATTAGTCTAAAATGAGTTAAAAATCTCCCAACCTGATTCAGATATTAAAATTGACTTGAAACTTGCTCAGAAGCCTTTCATACTTACTCACTAACTGATCACTGTTTCAAATGAATAAAACATCAAATGAATTGTTTGAAATGAATCTAAAATTACTTGAAACTGCTATAAAATTAGTGAAAAATTGACTCAGAATGGTTCAAATATTTTTTAAATGACTAGAAACTTGCTTAAAAGTAATAAAAAGTCATCCAAAATGACTTAAATTGTTCAAAAGTATTAGAAAACTGCTTGAAATGAAACAGAAATGATCAAAAATGACTTGAAACATGTCTACAATAAGTGTAAAATTGCCCAATATGACTCGAATTATCCATAAATGACTTGAGCCTTGTACAAAAATAATCATCAGTGATTAAAAAAAATAGCAATAATTTATAAAAGCCAGGCCAAATATGTTCCACAAATGCCCAAATGATGTAGAAAATAATAAGATGATGAGCTGAAAATTGTCCAAAATGACTCAAATGTTTTAAAATGACTTGAAACATGTCTAGAATAAGGGTCACATTACCCAACATGACTCGAATTATCCATGAAAGACTTGAATCTTGTACAAAATGACTCGAAAAACATGTTCAGAATCATTCAACTTGTGAAAAATGACTCAAAAAATGTTCAAAAAGACAAAAACCTGGCAATAAATGTTCCACAAAAACTCTAAGGTTGCCAAAAAAAAAAAAAGAGATAGAAATCTGTCTAAAACTCGTTAAGAATTGGTGAACATGACACAAACAGCTTGAATCTTTGAATCACGCTGCAGTGAACAAGAACGAGGCAGCAAAGTGAAGCTCAGGTGTGTTGTCAGGTGTTGAAACGATTCCTACTGTTGTGCATCATTCTCCTTCCTGTGCTTCTGTTTGTGGTCAGAATGTTTTTTTTCACTCCTCCATCTTTATATTTCTGTCTAAACAGGAAACAGAAGCGAACCGACACAATTTTAATCCTGCCTCACGCTCGTCTTTATCTTTCTGCTCTCGTCCAGAAATCCACCTGTTGCCTCAAAGTTTTGCGTCTCTGCTCTGTGCATAGGTCACAACGTATCACAGCCTCATAAATCTGGGCGACGCCGGAGCAGCAGATCCGATGACCCCATACATCACAGAAAGGTCGCCAGCGTGATGGCCGGGAAGCGATCCGTCTTCTTGGCGAGGAGCTGAAAATCCAGCGTGAGCGATGAGAGCGAAGGAGCAGCATTAGTATGTAGCCGGGAGGAGCCGAGACCTTTACTGAGGAGATGTGAAGCAACTGAAGCTGCTGAAGGTCTTCACACTCACATCTTCACTGTAGAATCAGTAGTTGCTGCATTTACCGACTCAGAGATTCTGTCCGAACAGATTCCTTCAAGTCTTTCTGGACTGAATGTCTTCATCCTCCAACCAATGTTTGGTTGCTCACCTGTCAGAGGAACTGCACTGCCGACACCTGGTAGCATCTGCCGGAGCAGCATGTGAGGCGTTCAGGGAACATCGGTAAAATGTAGCATCTACCGGAGCAGCATGTGAGGCGTTCAGGGAACATCGGTAAAATGTAGCATCTACCTGGGCAGCATGTGTTCAGGGCACATCGGTAAAATGTAGCATCTATCTGAGCAGCAGGAAAGGCGTTCAGGGAAGATCGGTAAAATGTACCATCTACCAGAGCAGCATGTGAGGCGTTCAGGGAAGATCGGTAAAATGTAGCATCCACCGGAGCAGCAGCAGCAGCAGCAGCATGTGAGGCGTTCAGGGAACATCGATAAAATGTAGCAACCTCCGGAGCAGCATGTGTTCAGGGCACTTCGGTAAAATGTAGCATCTTCCGGAGCAGCAGCAGAAGGCGTTCAGGGAAGATCGGTAAAATGTAGCATCTACTTGAGCAACATGTGAGGCGTTCAGGGAAGATCGGTAAAATGTAGCATCTACTTGAGCAACATGTGAGGCGTTCAGGGAA